>NC_073647.1:79839847-80146024 GCF_029407905.1 Bubalus kerabau
TGTTTATGTAAGAAGCTTTCTCTATCCCTTTTCTTACACTAATAAAACTCTGCTATACAAAATCTCTTGAGTGATCAAGCCTGGTCCCTGGTCCTAAAGGTAAATCTTCTTCAAAGATCATGAATCCGACATCGTAAACTGTAAGCTATCATCTTGGGGCCTTTCCAGGATCTTCAGGACAAGGTAAGAACACTCAGAGCTCTAGCCTCTCTGATTTCTCAGTATACACATTTTATGCTTTACTTTTTTGTAACTTGTGTGAATAAATGACACGCCCTGCATGAAGCAAGTGATAAGCCCTACTATGCAGTTTTGTACCTCGTAATTACTGAAAGCAGCCCCAAAAAGTGGAGCCTTTTTGGGGGTTTATACCAACCTGCCAATGCCAAGGGACACCCAAGGTCTCTGCTAGGGGAGTGGCCAGAGATGGGCAAAGCGTGTGGACCAAACTTTCCTTTCTTGGTCACCTTTTCCTGGTCTCTTTGGCCATTTCATAACTGTGTGGGGAATTAGAACTACTAACCTAATCTGTCAGATCATAGACTTTTAAGGGAATTGTGATCCATGCTGTTACTATTGTCAACTACAAATTGGCACTTACCAAGAGCATTGCCAATGACTGAACAACAAAGGCGTTTGCCATCTGCCTCTATGGAGACTGAGGACTTACCTGGTGGCTCAGAGGGCAAAGCATCTGCCTGTAGTGCGGGAGACCTGGGTTCAATCCCTGGGTCGGGAAGATCCTCTGGAGAAGAAATGGCAACCCACTCTAGTATTCTTGCCTAGAAAATCCCATGGATGGAGGAGCCTGGTGGGCTACAGTCCATGGGGTCACAAAGAGTCAGACACGACTGAGTGATTTCACTTTCACTTTCTATGGAGATTGAACCTCATGCCGCTATAGCTGTTGACCTTCAACAGCCCCTGCGGGAGTTCAGGGTGGAGTCAGGCACTCTGTGTTCCAGGGAATCTGGTGGGATAGGTTTTTAGATAGTTGGATGTTTCTAGGAACAGATTTTATGATCTCAATCCTTACATCTCCTCATATCTAGAGAAGCACTAAATCCCTTCATGGTGATATCAGATCCTCATGACTAACAAAAATCCTTTTATAAAACGAGTGCTTCATGGTATTCAACTTCCCCTTCACCAAAACCTTATATATTGTCTTTCCCCCACTGCCACTTGGGAGTAGTCTCTCAGAGCTATCTGAGATGCTGCCTCCCAGGCTGCAGTCCTCATTTTGCCCCAAATAAAACTTAAAACTCTCAAGTCATACATTTTTCTTTTTTTTTTTTTAGTCAACACTATGTACTTTTACTTAGACCCCAAGTATGGAAGTGCCTAGCCTTGCTGGGCAGAGAAGACAAAGGCATCCCACTCCAGTATTCTTGCCTGGAAAATCCCATGGACGGAGGAGCCTAGTAGGCTGCAGTCCATGGGGTCGCTAAGAGTCAGACACGACTGAGCAACTTCACTTTCACTTTTCACTTTCATGCATTGGAGAAGGAAATGGCAACCCACTCCAGTGTTCTTGCCTGGAGAATCCCAGGGATGGGGGAGCCTGGTTGGATGCCATCTATTGGGTCGCACAGAATTGGACACAACAGAAGCGACTTAGCAGCAGCAGCAGCAGCCTTGCTAGGAGTCGAAAGTTACAGGAGCACATTTGGCAGCAAGGTGGAACTCTAACTCTAGGAACGTCTCTCAGGCTAGAGATCACTCTCTTGACAACCTGCCTCAGGAGACAGAGTTCTAAAAGGTGAGTCTTTGTCATGGCTGTGTCTATGTGGATAGAATCACTGCTAGTGACCATGAGGTTTTTGAGGACACAGACCGGGAATAGCAGGATCTGGTCAGATTGGAAATGCAATGGGCTTCTTCCTTTGGTAGTGCTAGCTCTTAGTGGGCCAGAGGAGGCTGTCTGATGGCTTTTGTCTCAATTCCTTACATATTTCTTTCTGTGTAATCTGTGTAAATTAACTGGAAGGATTGGTCCTAGTAGCTCAAGGACAAAAAAATCACTTTTTCCTCACTGGCCAACCCTCCAACACCTCTTTTGCTTTATTGGTATGGTGATACTCAGAGAAGGCACATCTTGGTTGTTGTTCATCCTTTTATGACTCACTGCTTCTACTGCAGTCAGGACTGTACTCAAGAATGTGCATGGGTACATGTAAGCTAGTAGTCCCAGCTTGGGAAACATTCCGGGAAACCACTCTGTCAAATCAAACAAAGGTCTTGGTGGTATGGCACTAAGTCAATCTGAGATGCCATCAGGTCTCCCCCTGGTGCATCTCCACCCCACCTCAGTGGTAGAACTGGGAGGGACGAGTAAGGCAACTGCATCGGTAAGGGACAGACTAAGTCTGACCAGGGAAGGAAAGCTTTGGTGGAGAATCTGTCTACACCCCTACCAGAGCAGGAAAAGATGCTTTCGGTGGTGGTGGTGGGGGGGAAGCCATGGCTATGGATGCTGCTTTTTTCTCTCTTACAGATGGGAGATAACAGTTCTAGAACCACTTCTTTAAAATGTACTTCAAAAACTGGGACAAGCTCAATCCAAGAATTTAAAACTAGACCGGTTCTGTAGAAAACAAGAGAAATGGTTAGAAGTGCTACATGTGTTGCTCTTTATCTCTCTGCAAGACATGCCAGATTTATGTCCTAAGGGGGCAGGTTTGTATCTGGAACCTTCAGCTTCCTCCTGTCCTCTACTTTGCTCCTATATCTGGGACTCCCAACTGAACAGGCTGAACATTAGGGCACCCTTTCAGGAGGGGTTGCCTCAGTCTTGGTAGAAATTAAAACAGTACCAATTGTGGTCGAGACTATCTAGAGAATCCAGAAAAGTACATAGACGCCTTTACGGGAAGCCAACTTTACTTTATGACCCTACTTGGAAAGATGTAATATATGTCTTGGGACAGATGCTGACTCCTGACTCAAAAACCCGAATTTTGGGGGAAGCTTCTACTTTTGGAGATGAATGGCTTGAACATGAGACAAGGAGAAAGAGGGAACATGAACTAGTCCTCCTTCCTACTAGGAGCCAAACGGTTCCCATAAGAGACCAACTTTGCCAGATGTATTCTTGTAGGACTTAAGCAAGTACATGCTAAGACTTTAAACTATGCTAAGTTGGCTGATATAGAACAGGGAGAGAAGGAAACTCCTGGTAAATTCCTAGATAGACTCTGGGAGGCTCTCCACAAGTTTACTGATGTTGATCTTTAAAGTGCAGAGGGAGAAATGATCTTAAAATATAGATTTCTCACTCAGTTGGCTCCAGGTATCTGCTGTAAGTTCAAGAGAAACATCTATTTCTGCTTTATTGACTATGCCAAAGCCTTTGACTGTGTGAATCACAATAAACTGTGGAAAATTCTGAAAGTGATGGGAATACCAGACCACTTGACCTGCCTCTTGAGAAACCTCTATGCAGGTCAGAAAGCAACAGGTAGAACTGGACATGGAACAACAGACTGGTTCCAAATAGGAAAAGGAGTACATCAAGCCTCTATATTGTCACCCTGCTTATTTAACTTCTATGCAGAGTATATCATGAGAAATGCTGGGCTGGAAGAAGCACAAGCTGGAATCAAGATTGCTGGGAGAAATATCAATAACCTCAGATATGCAGATGATACCACCCTTATGGCAGAAAGTGAAGAGGAACTAAAAAGCCTCTTGATGAAAGTGAAAGAGGAGAGTGAAAAAGTTGGCTTAAAACTCAACATTCAGAAAACGAAGATCATGGCATCTGGTCCCATCACTTCATGGGAAATAGATGGGGAAACAGTGTCAGACTTTATATTTGGGGGCTCCAAAATCACTGCAGATGGTGACTGCAGCCATGAAATTAAAAGACGCTTACTCCTTGGAAGAAAAGTTATGACCAACCTAGATAGCATATTGAAAATCAGAGACATTACTTTGCCAACAAAGGTCTGTCTAGCCAAGGCTATGGTTTTTCCTGTGGTCATGTATGGATGTGAGAGGTGGACTGTGAAGAAAGCTGAGCACAGAAGAATTGATGCTTTTGAACTGTGGTGTTGGAGAAGACTCTTGAGAGTTCCTTGGACTGCACAGAGATCCAACCAGTGCATTCTAAAGGAGATCAGCTCTGGGATTTCTTTGGAAAGAATGATGCTAAAGCTGAAACTCCAGTACTTTGGCCACCTCATGCGAAGAGTTGACTCACTGGAAAAGACTCTGATTCTGGGAGGGATTGGGGGCAGGAGGAAAAAGGGACGACAGAGGATGAGATGGCTGAATGGCATCACTGACATGATGGACGTGAGTTTGAGTGAACTCTGGGAGATGGTGATGGACAGGGAGGCCTGGAATGCTGCGATTCATGGGGTCTCAAAGAGTTGGACACGACTGAGCGACTGAACTGAACTGAACTGATGCACCCAACATAGGAGCACTGCAATATGTAAGGCAAATGCTATTGAGAATGAAAGGGGAAATTACCAGTAACACAATAGTAGTGGGAGACATTAATACCCCACTCCCACCTATGGATAGATCAACAGAACAGAAAATTAGCAAGGAAACACAAACTTTTAATGATACAATGGACCAGTTAGACCTAATTCATATCTATAGGACATTTCACCCCCAAATAATGAATTTCAACTCTTTCTCAAGTGCACAAGGAACATTCTCCAGGATAGATCACATCCTGGGTCATAATACTAGCCTTGATAAATTCAAAAATATTAAAATCATTTCAAGCATCTTTTCTGCTTGCAATGCAGTAAGATTAATGTCAACTGCAGGACAAAAACTATTAAAAATACAAACATCTGGAGGATAAATAACATGCTTCTGAATAAGCAGCAAAGCACAGAAGAAATAAAAATATGTGTAGAAACAAATGAAAATTAAAACACAACAACCCAAAACCTATGGGATTCAGTAAAAGCAGTGCTAAGGGGAAGGTTCATAGCAGTTAGCTTACCTCAAGTAACAAGAGAAAAATGAAATAAATAACGTAATTCTATACCTAACACAACTAGAAAAAGAAGAAATGAAGAACCCCATGGTTAGTGGAAGGAAAGAAATTATAAAAATTAGGGCATAAATAAATGAAAAAGAAACAAAGGAGACTATAGCAAAAACCAACAAAGCTAAAAGTTGATTCTTTGGGAAGATAAACAAAAGAGACAAACCATTAGCCAGACTCATCAAGGGAAAAAGGGAGAAGAATCAAATCAACAAAACTAGAAATGAAAATGGAGAGATCACAACAGACAATACAGAAATACAAAGGATCATAAGAGACTACTATCAGCAACTATATGCCAATAAAATAGACAACTTAAAAAAAAATGGACACTTAGAAAAGTATAACCTTCCAAAACTGAACCAGGAAGTAATAGAAAATATTCACAGACCCATCACAAGCACAGAAATTGAAACTGTAATAAAAAAAAAAATCTTCCAACAAACAAAAGCCCAGGACCAGATAACTTCACAGCTGAATTCTACCAAAAATTTAGAGAAGAGCTAACACCTATCCTACTCAAATTCTTCCAGAAAATTACAGAGGAAGGTAAACTGCCAAACTCATTAAATGAGGCCACCATCACCATAATACCAAACAAGACACAGATGCCCCAAATCCTCAACAAAATTTTAGCAAACAGAATCCAACAACACATTAAAACATCATACATCATGACCAAGTGCGCTTTATCCCAGGGATGCAAGGATTCTTCAATACTCACAAATCAATGAAATACACCACATTAACAGATTGAAATATAGACACCATATGATTACCTCAACAGATGCAGAGAAAGTCTTTGATAAAATTCAACATCCATTTACACTAAAGACCCTCCAGACAGTAAGCATACCTCAACATAATAAAAACCATATATAATAAACCCTCAGCAAACATCCTCAATGGTGAAAAACTGAAAGTGCGACAGCAGGCATAGAAGAAACATACCTCTCAACAAAATAAAAGCCATGTATGATAAACCCACAGCAAACACTATCCTCAATGGTGAAAAATTGAAAGCATTTCCCCTAAAGTCAAGAACAAGATAAGGGTGCCCATGCTCACCACTACTACTCAACATAGTTTTGGAAGTTTTAGCCATAGAAATCAGAGCAGAAAAAGAAATGAAAGGAATCCAGATTGGAAAAGAAGTAGTAAAACTCTCACTGTTTGCAGATAAAATGATCCTCTACATAGAAAACCCTAAAGATTCCACCAGAAAATTACTAGAGCTAATCAATGAATGTAGCAAAGTTGCAGGATAGAAGACTAACACACAGAAATCCCTTGCATTCGTAAACACTAACAATGAGAAAACAGAAAGAGAAATTAAGGAAACAATTCCATTTACCATTGCAACAAAAAGAATAAACTACCTAGGAATAAATCTGTAGTAACAGATTTATCTTTACTTTAGATAAATCTAAAGTAACAAAAGACCTATATATATAAAACTATAAAACACTGATGAAAGAATCAAAGATGACACAAACAGATAGAGAAATATACCATGTTCAGGGATCAGAAGAATCAATATAGTGAAAATGAGAATACTACCCAAAACAATCGATACATTCAATGAAATCCCTATCAAGCAACCAACGTTATTTTTCACAGAACTAGAACAAATAATTTCACACTTTGTATGGAAATACAAAGCAACGTGAATAGCCAAATCAGTCTTGAGAAAGAATGGAAGTGGAGGAATCAACCTGCCTGACTACAGACTATATTACAAAGCTACAGTCATCAAGACCATATGGTACTGGTGCCAAGACAGAAATATAGATCAATGGAACAAAATAGAAAGCCCAGAGATAAATCCACACACCTACAGATATTATATCTTTGACAAAGGAGGGAAGAATATACAATGGAGAAAAGACAATCTCTTTTAAAAGTGGTGCTGGCAAGGGAATATTACTCAGTTATTAAAAAGAATACCTTTCAATCAGTTCTAAAGAGGTGGATGAAAATGGAGCCTGTTATACAGAATGAAGTAAGTCAAAAGGAAAATACCAGTACAGTATATTAATGCATATATATAGAATTTAGAAGGATGGCAACGATGACCCTATATGCAAGACAGCAACAGACACAGATGTAGAAAACAGACACTAGGACTTTGTGGGAGAAAGCAAGAGTGGTATGATTTCAGACAATAGCATTGAAATATGTATATTAACATATGTGAAATAGATTGCTAGTCCAGGTTCCATGCATGAGACAGGGCGCTCAGAGCCAGTGCAATGGGATGACCCTGACGGATGGGATGGGGAGGTAGGGGAGAGGGGGTTTCAGGACGGGGGACACAGGTACACCCATGGCTGATTCATGTCAATGTATGGGAAAAACCACTACAGTACTGTAAAGTAATTAGCCCCCAGTTAAAATAAATAAATTAATTAAAAAAATAAAAAGTGGAGCTGGAAAACTGGTCAACCACTTTTAAAAGAATGAAACTAGAACACTTTATAACACCATACACAAAAATCAACTCAAAATGGATTAAAGATCTAAATGTAAGAACAGAAACTATAAAACTCCTAGAGGAAAACATAGGCAAAACACTCTCTGACATAAATCACAGCAGTATCTTCTAGGACCCACCTCTCAGAGTAATGGAAATAAAAGCAAAAATAAACAAGTGGGACCTAACTAAACTTAAAAGCTTTTGCACAACTAAGGAAATTATAAGCAAAGTGAAAAAACAGCCTTCATAATGGGAGAAAACAAATGCAAATGATGCAACTGACCAAGAATTAATATCAAAAATATACAAGTAGGTCATGCAGCTCAATACCAGAAAAATAAATGACCCAATCAAAAAATTGGTCAAAGAACTGAACTGACATTTCTCTAAAGAAGACATACACATGGCTAACAGTACATGAAAAGATGCTCAACATCACTCATTATCAGTTCAGTTCAGTTCAGTTCAGTCACTCAGTCGTGTCCGACTCTTTGCGACCCCATGAACTGCAGCACACCAGGCCTACCTGTCCATCATCAACTCCCGGAGTCCACCCAAACCCACGTCCATCGAGTCGGTGATGCCATCCAAGCATCTCATCCTTTGTTGTCCCCTTCTCCTCCTGTCCTCAATATTTCCCAGCATCAGAGTTTTTTCAAATGAGTCAGCTCTTCACATCAGGTGGCCAAAGTATTGGAGTTTCAGCTTCAACATCAGTGCTTCCAATGAACACCCAGGACTTATCTGCTTTAGGATGGACTGGCTGGATTTCCTTGCAGTCCAAGGGACTCTCAAGAGTCTTCTCCAACACCACACTTCAAAAGCATCAATTCTTAGGCGCTCAGCCTTCTTCAAAGTCCAACTCTCACATCCATACATGACCACTGGAAAAACCATAACCTTGACTAGATGGACCTTTGCTGGCAAAGTAATGCCTCTGCTTTTGAATATGCTGTCTAGGTTGGTCATAAGTTTCCTTCCAAGGAGTAAGTCTTTTAATTTCATGGCTGCAATCACCATCTGCAGTGATTTTGGAGCACAGAAAAATTAAGTCAGCAACTGTTTTCACTGTTTCCCCATCTATTTGCCATGAAGTGACGGGACTGGATGCCATGATCTTAGTTTTCTGAATGTTGAGCTTTAAGCCAACTTTTTCACTCTCCTCTTTCACTTTCATCAATAGGCTCTTTAGTTCTTCACTTTCTGCCATAAGGGTGGCAAATCAAACCACAGTGATGTACCATCTCACACCAATCAGAATGGCTGCTATCAAAATGTCCACAAACAATAAATGCTGGAGATGGTGTGGAGAAAAGGGAAGCATCTTACACTGTTGGTGGGAATGCAAGCTGTACAGCCATTATGGAGAGCAGTGTGGAGATTCCTTAAAAAACTGGAAACAGAACTGCTATAAGACCCAGCAATTGCACTGCTGGGCATACACACCAAGGAAACCACAATTGAAAGAGACACGTGTACCCCAATGTTCATCGCAGCACTGTCTACAATACCTAAGACATGGAAGCAACCTAGATATTCATCAGCAGACGAATGGATAAGAAAGCTGTGGTACATATACACAATGGAATATTATTCAGCTATTTAAAAGAATGCATTTGAATCAGGTCTAATGAGGTGGATGAAACTGGAGCCTATTATACAGAGTGAAGTAAGTTGGAAAGAAAAACAATACAGTATATTAATGCATATATATGGAATTTAGAAACATGGTAATGACGACCCTACACTCGAGTAGCAAAAGAGACACAGATATAAAGAACAGACTTTTAGACTCTGTGGGAAAAGGCGAGGGTGGGATGATTTGGGAAAATAACACTGAACCATGTATATTACCATATATGAAATTGATTGCCGGGTCAGGTGCAATGCATGAGGCTGGGCCCTCAAGGCCAGTGCACTGAAACAACCCTGAGGGAAGGGAGGGAAGGAAGGTGGGAGGGGGTTTCACCATGGGGTACACATGTACACCTATGGCTGATTCATGTCAGTGTAAGGCAAAAACCACTACAATACTGTAAAGTAATTACCTCGAATGGAAATAAATAAATTATTTTTTTTAATGTATTCAACCTTGAAGCCTGGGAAAAGGAGACCTCAACCACAATAAGTCAAAATAATAATAATAATAATAATGAAAAGGCAAAGAAATACTACACAAATGAAGGAACGTACTAGAAAAATTGAAGTCCAAATAAATGAAGAGGAAATAGGCAAACTCCCTGAAAAAGAAATCAGAATAATGATAGTAAAGATCATCAGAGACCTTGAAAACAAAATGGAACTGGATGAATTAAGGAACAGAAATACAGAGACAAACAATGCAATTACTGAATTAAAAAATTCTCTATAAGGAATTAATAGCAAAATATGTGAAATAGAAGAACGCATTAGTGAACTGGAAGATAAAATGTTGGAAATAACTTCTGAAGAGCAGAATAAATTTAAAAGAGTGAAAAGAACTGTGGATAGTCTCAGAAAACTCTGCAACAATATCAAACATTCGAATTATAGGGGTCTCAGAAGAAAAAAAAGCAAATAAAAAAAGAGTACGAGAAAATTTTTGAAGAGATTATAGTTGAAAATTTAAAGTACTAAAAGGGGAAAATCTACAACCAAGATTACTGTACCTGGCAAGGATCTCATTCAAAATTGATGGAGAAATCAAAAGCTTTTCAGACAAGCAAAAGTTAAGAGAATTCAATACCACCAAATCAGCTTTACAAAAAATGTTAAAGGTACTTATATAGTCAAGAAATACAAGAGAAGAAAAAGGATCTACAAAATCAACTGAAAGCAATTAAGAACATGGCAATAGGAGCATACATATCAATAATTACTTTAAATGTAAATGGATTAAATGCTCCAACCAAAAGACACAGACTAGCTGAATGGATAAAAAAAACAAGACCCATGTATATGCTGTCTACAAGAAACCCACTTCAGGCCTAAAGACACATATATACTGAAAATGAGAGGATGGAAACATATATTCCATACAAATGGGAAGCAAAAGAAAGCTGGAGTAGCAATTCTCATATAAGACAAAATAGAGCATAAAATAAAGATTATTACAAAAGATAAGGAAGGATACTACAAGAGGAAGACATAATAATTGCAAATATCTATGCACTCAACATAAGAGCACCTCAATACATAAGGAAAACACTAACAGACATAAAAGGAGAAATTGACAGTAACACAACAATAGTAGAACATTTTAACACCCCACTCACAACAATGGACTGATCATCAAAACAGAAAATTAATAAGGAAACACGTCTTAAATGATACATTAGATGAGATGGATCTCACTGATATCTTCAGGACATTCCACCCAAATGCAGAAGAATAAATCTTCTTAAGTGCATATGGAAGATTCTCCAGGATAGACCACATCTTTGGTCATAAATGAAACCTCAGTAAATCTAAGAAAACTGAAATCATACCAAGCATCTTCTCTGATCACAATGCTATGAGACTAGATATCAATTACAAGAAAAAAAAAACTGTAATAAACACAAACACATGGAGATTAAACAACACTTTTCTAAATACCCAACAGGTTACTGAAGAAGTAAAAAAAAATTCTAGAAAAAAAAATGACAATGAAATCATGACAACTCAAACCTTATGGGACACAGCAAAAGCAGTTCTAAGAGGGAAGTTTACAGCAATGCAATCCTACCTCAAGAAACAAGAAAAACACTGAATAGACAACCTAACTTTACATTTAAAACAACTGGAAAAAGAAGAAGAACAACAACCAAAAAAAAAAAAAAAAAAACTCAAAGTTTGTACAAAGAAAGAAATCATAAAGATCCAAGCAGAAATAAATGAAAAAGAAATGAAAAAAAAAACAATAGTAAAGATTAATAAAACTAAAAGCTGGTTCTTTGAGAAGATAAACAAAATTGACAAGCCTTTAGCCAGACTCATCAAGAAAAAAGAGAAAATCAAATCACCAAAATTAGAACTGAAAAAGGAGAAGGTTACAACAGACAATGCAGAAATACAAAAGATTATAAGAGACTATTATGAACAACTATATGGCAATACAATGGATAACCTGGAAGAATTGGACAGATTCTTATAAAAGTTCAATCTTCCAAGACTGATCCAGGAAGAAGTAGAAATTATGAAACCCAATTACGAGCACTGAAATTGAAGCCATGATAAAAATCTCCCAAAAAAACAAAAGCCCAGAACCAGATGGCTTCACAGGAGAACTCTATCAAATATTTAGAGAAGAGCTAATGCCTATCCTTCTAAAACTCTTTCAAAAAATGGCAGAGGATGGAATACTTCCAAACTCATTCTACGAGGCCACCATCACCCTGATACCAAAGCCAGACAAAGACAACACACAAAAAAGAAAACTATGGGCCAATATCACTGATGAACATAGATGCAAAAATCCTCAACAAAATTTTAGCAAACATTTCATCAACACATCAAAAAGCTCATACACCATGATCAAGCTGGGTTTACTCCAGGAATGTAAGGATTCTTCAATATATGCAAATTATTCAATGTGATACACCATATTAACACATTGAAAGATAAAAACCATATGATCATCTCAACATATTCAGAAAAACCCTTTGACAAAATTTAGCATTCATTTATGATTAAAACTCTTCAAGAAATGAGCACAGAAGGAACCTACCTCAACATAATAAAGGCCGTATATGATACGCCTACAGCAAACATTATTCTCAATGGTGAAAAACTGAAAGCATTCCCCCTAAGATCAGGAACAAGACAAGGGTTTCCATAGTAACCACTATTATTCAACATAGTTCTGGAAGTCCTAGCTACAGCAATCAGAGAAGAAAAAGAAATAAAAGGAATCCAGATCATAAAAGAAGTAAAGCTCTCACTGTTTGGAGATGATATGATAATGTACATAGAAAACCCTAAAGATAGTATCAGAAAATTACTAGAGCTAATCAGTGAATTTAGCAAAATTTCAGTTACAAAATCAGTACACAGTCATCACTTGCATTTCTAAATAGTAACAATGAAAAACCAGAAAGAACAATTAAGGAATCAATCCCATTCCAAAAAGAATTAAATCCCCAAAAGTATTAAATATCTAGGAATAAACTAAACTAAGGAGACAAAGAACTGTATAAAGAAAATTATAAGACACTGATGAAAGAAATAAAAAATGACATAAACAGATGGAGAGATAATTCATGTTCCTGGGTAGGAAGAATCAATATTGTAAAAATGTCTATACCACCAAATGCAATCTACAGATTCAACGTGATTGCAATCAAATTGCCAATGGCATTTTCCACAGAACTATAAAAAAAAAATTTACAATTCACATGGAAACAAAAAAGATCCCAAATAGCCAAAGTAGTCTTGAGAAAGAAGAATGAAGCTGGAGGAATCAATCCTTCTGACCAGATTATACTACAAAACTACAGTCAAAAGGACAGTATGGTCCTGGCACACACAAAAAAAGAAATATAGACCAATGGAACAAGACAGAAAGCCCAGAAATAAACCTGTGCACCTATGGGTACCTTATTTTTTATAAAGGAGGCAAGAATATACAATGGGGAAAAGACAGCCCCTTCAATAAATGGTGCTGGGAAAACTGGACAGCTACGTGTAAAAGAAATGAAATTAGAACACTTCCTAACACCATACACAAATATAAACTCAAAATGGATTAAAGACCTAAATGTAAGACCAGAAACTATAAAACTCTTAGGGGAAAACATAGACAGAACTCTTGACATAAATCAAAGCAAGATCCTCTATGACTCACCGCCTAGAGTAACAGAAATAAAAACAAAAGTAAACAAGTAGGACCTGATTAAACTCAAATGCTTTTGCACGGCAAAGGAAACTAGTAGCAAGGTGAAAAGACAACCCTCAGAATGGGTGAAAATAATAGCAATTGAAACAACTGACAAAGGATTAATTTCCAAAATATTCAAGCAGCACATACAACTCAATACCAGAAAAACACACAACCCAATTGAAAAGTGGGGAAAAGCCCTAAACAGACATTTCTCTGAAGAAGACATACAGATGGCTCACAAACACATGAAAAAATGTTCAACACTGCTCATTATTAGAGAAATGCAAATTAAAACTACAATGAAATATCACCTCACACTGGTCAGAATGGCCATCATTAAAAAGTCTACAAACAATAAATGCTGGAGAGGATGTGGAGAAAAGGGAACACTCTTGCACTCTTGGTGGGAATGTAAATTGATACAGCCACTATGGAAGACGGTATGGAGATTCCTTTAAAAACTAGGAATAAAACCACTGTATGACCCAGAAATCCCACTCCTAGGTATATACTCTGAGGAAACCAAAATTGAAAAAGACACATGTATCCTATTGTTCATTGCAGCACTATTTACAATAGCTAGAACATAGAAGCAACCTACTTGTTCATCAACAGATGGATCAAGAAGTAGTGGTACACATACACAATGGAATATTACTCAGCCATAAAAATGAACACATTTGAGTCAGTTCAGATGTGGTGGATGAACCTAGAACCTATTTTATAGAGTGAAGTGAGTCAGAAAGAACAAAATAAATATTATATTCTAATGCATATATATATAGAATCTAGAAAAATGGTACTAAAGAATATATTTATAGGGCAGCAATGGAGAAACATACATACAGAATGGACTTATGGACATGGGGAGAGGGGAAGAGAGGGTGAGATGGATGGAAAGAGTAACATGGAAACTTACATTACCGTATGTAAAATAGATTGCCAACAGGAATGGAAAGAGTAACATGGAAACTTACATTACCATATGTAAAATAGATTGCCAACAGGAATTTGCTACATGGCTCAGTAAACTCGAAACAGTGTCTCTGTATCAATCCAGAGGGGTGGGATGGGGAGGGAGACAGGCCGGAGCTTCAAAAATGAGGGGATATATGTATACCAATGGCTGATTCATGTTGAGGTTTGACAGAAAACAAAGTTCTGTAAAGCAATTATCTATCCTTCAATAAAAAAATAAATTAAAAAAACTGGACCATATGATGGTCTTTTACTTTTATGTAATTTGTTTCACTTTTTCTACTTCATATTCCATGCTATTTCACTTAGTTTATGTTTTACAATTTCTCCATCTCTTATTGCTGTTGTTCTTTCTCAAGCCTTTACCAAGTGTAGCAGAATAGCTTTTGTGTGTGTGTGTATATGTGTGTGTGTGTGTATATATATATATACACACATATACACACACAAATATATATCATGTAAAATATATATATTAGAAAAGTTTTGAATTTTTGATTTGCTAAAAATTTATGACATTTTGGTTAAACTGTTTTGGTTAAGCATGAATAGAATGCTAGATTTCTAATTTATATTTACTCAAAATTTTGATACAGTTCCATTTATTCTGGCATCTAGTATTACTGTTAAATGTCTAGGAAGCTTATTAGTTTAGTGATTAAAAATTAAAAAAAAAAAAAGAACTTGAATGATGCTTGAAACTTCTAATCCAAATCTGAGAATATAAAGAAATATTATGTTTTTATAAAACAGGAAATTAGCATGTGATATAGCTGTTGTTGTTCAGTCTCTAAGTTGTGTCCGACTCTTTGAGACCCATGGACTACAGCATGCCAGGCTCCCCTATCCTTCACTGTCGTCTGGAATTACTCAGATTCATGCCCATTGAGTCAGTGCTGCTATCTAACTATCTCATCATCTACCATCCCCTTCTCCTTTTGTGTTCAATCTTTTCCAGCATTAGGATCTTTTCCAATGGTCTCTTGGCATCAGGTGGCCAAAATATTGGAACTTGGACCTCAGCAACTATCTTTCCAATGAATATTCAGGGTTGGTTTCCTTTAGGATTGACTGGTTTGATCTCCTTGTAGTCCAAGGGACTCTCAAGAATCTTCTCCAGCATGACAATTCGAAAGCATCAATTCTTTGGTCTCAGACTTCTTATGGTCCAACTCTCACATCTGTACATGACTACTGGAAAAACCATAGCTTTGATTATACAGACCATTATAAACAAAGTGATGTCTCTGGGTTTTTAATCAATATATTTTAATTGGAGGCTAATTAATTTACCATACTGTAGTGGTTTTTGCCATATATTGACATGAATCATCCATGGGTGTGTATGTGTCCGCCATCCTGAACCTCCCTCCCACTCCCTCCCCATCCCACCCCTCAGGGTTGTCCCAGTGCACCGACCCTGAACACCCTGTCTCATGCATCGAACCTGGACTGGCAATCTATTTCACATGTGGTAATATACATGTTTCAATGCTATTCTCTTGAATCATCCCACCCTTGCCTTCTTTTTAATACACTGTCCAGGTTTGTCATAGCTTTCCTTCCAAGGAGCAAGAGTTTTCTAATTTCATGGCTGCAGTTACCATCCACAGTGATTTAGGAGCACAAGAAAATAAAATCTGTCACCACTTCCACTTTTCCCTTTCCATTTGCCATGAACTGATGGGATTAAATGCCATGATCTTAGTTTTTTGAATGTTGAGTATCAAGCTTGCTTTTTCACTCTCCTCTTTCACACTTATCAAGAGGCTTTTTAGTTCCTCTTCACTTTCTGCCATTACAGTGGTTATCATCTGCATATCTGAGGGATTTTTTATATTTCTCCTGGCAATCTTGATTCCAGTTTATGTTTCACCTAGTGATACAGTATTATTAACTAAAGTACAGATTTTGTTCAAATTTCACAAAATTTCATGCTAGTGTCTATTATTTGTTTTCAAACCTTATTCAAGACTCCAAATTGCATTTCATTGCATTGAGCAGCTTCAGCTGCATTTACAAAATCTGATAAATTATCTTTTCATTTTTATTCTGTTATGCTGCTGCTGCTACTGCTGCTAAGTCACTTCAGTTGTGTCCAACTCTGTGCGACCCCATAGATGGCAGTCCACCAGGCTCCCCAGTCCCTGGGATTCTCCAGGCAAGAACACTGGAGTGGGTTGCCATTTCCTTCTCCAATGCATGAAAGTGAAAAGTGAAAGAAAAGTCACTCAGTCGTGTCCGACTCTTAGCAACCCATGGACTGCAGCCCACCAGGCTCCTCGGTCCATGGGATTTTCCAGGCAAGAGTACTGGAGTGGGGTGCCATTGCTTTCTCCATTATTCTGTTATAGACATTTTCTAATTTTCCTTGCTATGTCTTAGATGGGCTTCCCTGGTGGCTCAGAGGTTAAAGCATCTTCCTCCAATGTGGGAGACCCAGGTTCAATCCCTGGGTCGGGAAGATCCCCTGGAGAAGGAAATGGTAATCCACTCCAGTATTCTTGCCTGGAGAATCCTATGGACAAAGAAGCCTGGTAGGCTACAGTCCACAGGGTCGCAAAGAGTTGGACATGACTGAGCAACTTCACTCACTCACATATCTTAGATACACCCATCACTTAAAAGTGGAAATTTAATTCCCAAATATATAGGGTTTTAAAAGTATCTTTGATATTAGTTTCCTATTTTGATACTGATTTCTCATTTAAATGCTTTCTTCTCTGCAACCACCCTCTGTGTTTTTTTAGTCCTTTAGTTTCATTGAGGCTAAATTTAGTTTCATTTAATGGTTAATCAAAGATCTCTCTTGGTAAATGTCCCATTGCACTTGAAAATATGGGTGTTGTTTTCAAATATCTTCTGATATTGATTTCTAACTTAATTTCACAGTGGTAAGAGAACAGATTCTATATGATACCTTTAAGACTATGAAATTTTTGCACATTATTTTACATCACTGGATGTGTTCTAGTGTCTCCTGGTTCATAGTCTATGGGAACATGAAAAGAATTTCAATTCTGCTGCTGTGTAAATCTTAATTAAGTTCAATTGGTTCACAGTGATTTTCAGGTCTACTATATTCTTCTACTTTTCTATATATTCATTCTATTAATTTTTGAGAATTTGATATTGAAATTCCAACTAAAAATCTTAATTTATCTACTTTAAAAATAATTGCAATGTATAGTGGAACTATAGGTAACTTTCTTCTGTATTTTCCAAGTCTTCTGTAAATATGTTTCATACTTTCATAATTTAAAAAAGAAAAAATTACTGTATTTGAGCTTTATGCTGGGAGGGATTGGGGGCAGGAGGAGAAGGGGATGAGAGAGGATGAGATGGCTGGATGGCATCACCGATTCGATGGACTCACTTTTGAGTGAACTCCGGGAGTTGGTGATGGACAGGGAGGCCTGGCATGCAGCAATTCATGGGGTCGCAAAGAGTCAGACACGACTGAGCAACTGAACTGAACTGAACTGAGATTTATGTATTTAACCATTTGGACCTAATCAAGCAAGGTTTTTCTAGATACCATCACAGGAAAGAACAACCTATAATCTCATGGATTAAGGTTGAAGTAATTTATTCCCCCAATTCTATGTATGTATTTAACAGACACATATACTCTTCCTATGTACAAGAAACTGTTCTAAGGACTTCACAAATAATGGCTCATTTAATTCTTAAAACAGCCTTATTATTATCATCGCCATCCTTATTATACAAATTCAGAGACTGAAAGAGACAGTTTAAGCCACTTGGCCAGGACCACATCACTAGCAAATGCTGAATTTAGGGTTAGAGTCTCCACAATCTGGCTCGAGTCCATGTGTTCAACATCCACACTATGCTTCGTCTAAGTATGATTTTACTGATTGTCTTTAATTCTCAAATAATAAAATTGTATACTGTTGTCTTAACAATTTTGCTTTCATAACATGTTTCAAAATCCACAAATACAACTTTTTTAATGATGCTTTTTATTTATTTATTTTTTAATTTATTTATTTTAATTAGAGGCTAATTATTTTACAATATTGTATTGGTTTTGCCATACATCAACATGAATCCACCACGGGTGTACATGTGTTCCCAATCCTGAACCCTGCTCCCATCTCCCTCCCCATACCATCCCTCTGGGTCATCCCAGTGCACCAGCCCCTAGCATCAACTTTTAATTAGGGTACAACTCTCATCTGGCCATGCAAGAGCAAACTTCCATAAATCTAAAACTAATACTCCAGATGGAAGTAATTTCATAGATTTGGTTCTTTAGAGATATTCACAGTAATAAACCCACAGGGTGGAGAAAAACAGACCCATCTTATACTAAATTCCAGTCTATAAATAAGATATATCATTTTGAATCTCCAATGTACACTATAATGTACATACTTTTATGTATGTACATACCATACATATGTATGAAGAAATTACATCTGCCTTCATCCATGAGCTTATAGGTTGTTATTTCCTGTGGTGGTATCTAGAAAAATCTTGCCTGATTAGGTCCATTAGCTTTATGTATTAGGGTAAATACATAAAGCTCAAATACAATATATTTTTTAAGTTATGTAAGTATGACACATAACAATGTATGTACATATGTATGTGCATAACTTACATATGTTATGCAAGCTATACACAGAAACTATAAAGTCTACCAAACAAGTATTTGTGTAGATTGTTCAAAGTGAAATGAACCAGAAAAAGTAAACTATTGATCTCACTCATATGTGTAATCTAAAAATATTGAACCCATAGAAACAAAGAGTAGAATAGCAGTTGTCAATAGCAGAGGAATTGGAGAAATGGGGAAATGTTGGTCAAAGGGGTACAAACATTTAGCTATAAGATAAGTTCCAGGGCTGTAATGTATAGCATGGTGATTATAGTAAGCAATACTGTATTGTATATTTGAAAAATGCTATGAGAGTATAAGCTTTAATGTTCTTACCATAACAACAACAACAATATAATAATTATGTGAAGTGAAGGATGTATTAACTAACCTTATTGTGATGAGTGTTTCCCAATTCATATGAGTATCATTTCATCATACTGTACACCTTAAATATACACAGTGTTACATGTGAACTATATTTCAATAAAGCTTGAAAAATATATATGTGCTTGAGACATTTGTAACACTCGATGACTCTTCCAAGCTTCATATAAATTGTATTTCTTCTCAGTCTGGTATTTCTGATTCTTCCTATCATTCTCAATGAGCATTACAGGCTACAGAGGGATTTACCTAACAGCTTTTACTAATGTCAGAAATCCTCTTTTGTCAGAGAGGATTACTGTTACTCAGTATCAGGGGAACAGAACCCTGAGCTCATTTGGTGGTATTTATTCAATATTATACTCTAACCTGTTTAAAACTGTAGCAGTACAAAATGTCTTGGAAAGATATAAATACTCACTAAATTCTTTTTTGTACCTACAAGCAAACGAAATGGAAAACAAATACCCAGTATGTTTCCTGTCACTCAAACTTTTTTAAGATTTAACATTTCACCTGACTTGGGACTTTGTGGACTTCTCTGATGAAGCAGCAGCCAACAATGTATCTTGGGCATGCTTGTCAATCCAAATAAAACTAGCAGATAGATTTTTTTAAAGTGAGTTTTCCCTGAACTTAAAAGTTCTTTTTTATTAGAGACCTGACAACCCAGAAAGAAAAAATACTTTTTCTCACTAAGACCAGAAAAACTCAAACTAAACATAGAAAGTTCTTTGTTAATCCAAGCACTTTTGTCCAAATATCGTTTTAGAAGATCTATCATTAATAGAATGATCAATCGTACTTTTACAAGTTCAACTTTTATGAGTTGTTTAAAGACGAATGTAAAGTTTAATAGATGACTTGTGGCAAATTCAAAACAATCATTGTTTACATATGGTATAAATTATAAAACTAGGCTTAAGTAAATAATCTAATGATTCATAACCTTAAATTTTAAGAGACTGTACAAATGACCACTGGAATTATTCTCATTACACTATTATTAAGCTGTTTTTTATTATTATTGTTATGATTCTATGGCAACATAATGATATTACAACAGGAGAGCTGAGTCACTCTGTGTATGATATTCAGACTCAAGCCAATAATCACATTCACACTCACTATCTGATCTTTCATGTTCTCAGTTGGATACAAGTCTTCAAAAGCTCATATTATTCTTCTCTCTAACTGCTGACTGTATAATATTAAATATTTCATGGTAATTAAATCCATTTGAACGTTCCTTCTAAATAAGACACCATTTGTTTCATTTTTCTGTTTTCACCTATTTTCTTCAGTTTGCTCTAAAAAATTATGCTGGGCATTACCAAACCCATTTCTTCATCCTTAAGTAATTCAGTAAAACCAATTTGGCTAAAATGGTTCTCCAAAGGAATGCAAAATTTACAAAAGGGTGGCTACACACTTTTAACTTATGAAAACCATCATGAAAGAAATATATTTTGCTTTCTGCAGCTTCTGTTCTCTCCTTGGAGGACTATAAATCCATAAAAAATCACTATGTATGATTGCTATGTCCAAATTGTTCACTCTCAAGCCCAAAAGGAGAGAGGAGAGAGAGGAAATATATCCAATGTATATGAAAATTTATACAATCTCAAGGCATACTAAAAGCAGAGACATTACTTTTCCACCAGTCTGTATAGTTAAAATTATGCTTTTTCCAGTAGTAATGTATGATGTGAGAGTTGGACCATAAAGAAGGCTGAGCATCAAACAATTGATGCTTTCGAACTGTGGTGTTGGAGAAGACTCTTGAGAGTTCCTTGAATAGCAAGATCAAACCAGTCAATACTAAAGGAAATCAATCCTGAATACCCATTGGAAGGACTGATGCTGAAGCTCCAATACTTTGGCTACTTGATGTGAAGAGTTAACTCATTGGAAAAGACCCTGATGCTGGGAAAGACTGAAGGTGGGAGAAGGGGTGACTGAGGATGAGATGGTTCCATGGCATCACCAACTAAATGGACAAGAGTTTGAGCAAACTCCAGGAGACAGTGATGACAGAAGTGAAGGACAGCCTGGCATGCAGCAGTCCATGTGGTCACAAAGAGTCAGACATGACTTAGCAACTGAACAAAAACAGCTCAGTTCAGTTCAGTCACTCAGTCATGTCCGACTTTTTATGACCCCATGGACTGCATCACGCCAGGCTTCTCTGTCCATCACCAACACTCAGAGTTTACTCAGACTCATGTCCATTGAGTCGGTGATGCCATCCAACCATTTGATCCTCTATTGTCCCCTTCTCCTTCCGCCTTCAATCTTTCCCAGCATAAGTGTCTTTTCCAATGAGTCAGTTCTTCGCATCAGGTGGCCAAAGTATTGGAGCTTCAGCTTCAGCATCAGTCGTTCCAATGAATATTCAAGGTTGATTTCCCTTAGGATGGACTGGTTGGATCTCCTTGCAGTCCAAGGAACTCTCAAGAGTCTTCTCCAACACCACAGTTCAAAAGCATCCATTCTTTGGTGCTCAGCTTTCTTTATAATCCAACTCTCACATCTGTACATGACTACTGGAAAAACCATAGCTTTGACGAGATGGACCTTTGTTAGCAAAGTAATGTCTCTGCTTTTTAATATGCTGTCTAGGTTAATCATAACTTTTCTTCCAAGAAACAAGCATCTTTTAATTTCATGGCTGCAGTCACCATCTTCAGTGATTTTGGAGCCCCCCAAAATAAAGTCTGTCATTGTTTCCACTATTTCCCCATCTATTTGCCATGAAGTAATGGGACCAAATGTCATTATCTTAATTTTCTGAATGCTGAGTTTTAAGCCAGTTTTTTCACTCTCCTCTTTCACTTTCATCAAGAGGCTTTTTAGTTCTTTTTTTCTTTCTGCCATAAGGGTGGTGTCATCTGCGTATATGAGGTCATTTGGTCTTTCTCCCGACAATCTTGATTCCAGTTTGTGCTTCATCCAGTTCAGCATTTCTCATGATGTAGTCTTCATGTAAGTTAAATATGAAGGGTGACAATATACAGCCTTAACATACTCCTTTCCCGATTTGGAACCAGTCTGTTTTTCCATGTACAGTTCTAACTGTTGCTTCTTGACCTGTATACAGATTTCCCACGAGGCAGGTGAGGTGGTCTGGTATTCCCATGTCTTGAAGAATTTTCCCTTGTGTGTTTGTTGTGATCCACACAGTCAAAGGCTTTGGCATGGTCAATAAAGCAGAAGTAGATGTTTTTCTGGAACTCTCTTGCTTTTTTGATGATCCAACAAATGTTGGCAATTTGATCTCTGGTTGCTCTGCCTTTTCTAAATCCCGCTTAAACATCTGGAAGTTCACATTTCACGTTCTGTTGAAGCCTGGCTTGGAGAATTTTGAGTATTACTTTAGTAGCGTGTGAGATGAGTGCAATAGTGCAGTAGTTTGAGCATCCTTTGGGATTGCCTTTCTTTGGGATTGGAATGAATACTGACCTTTTCCAATCCTGTGGCCACTGATAAGTTTTCCAAATTTGCTGGCATATTGAGTGCAGCACTTTCACAGCATCATCCTTAAGGATTTGAAATAGCTTAACTGGAATTCCATTGCCTCCACTAGCTTTGTTCATAGTGATGCTTCCTAAGGTCCACTTGACTTCATATTCCAGGATGTCTGGCTCTAGGTGAGTGATCACACCATCATGATTATCTGGGTTGTGATGATATTTTTTGTACAGTTTTTCTGTGTATTCTTGCCATTTCTTCTTAATATTTTCTCCTTCTCTTATATCCATACGATTTCTGTCCTTTATTGTGCCCATCTTTGCATTAAAAGTTCCCTTGATATCTCTAATTTTCCTGAAGAGATCTCTAGAGTAGAAATCTCTTCAAGACTAGAGAACAAAAACAACAAGGTATCAAACAATAGAGTTTAGTCATTCATAATTAGTTGATCATACAGAAGGGGCATGCACACAGGCTGTGACAGTGAATAGGACCACCAGCTAAGGTTTCTAGGTAGCAAAACCAGGCCATATTTTAGAAGACTTCAACATTACATAAAGTGACTCTAAGCATGTATTTTATCACTCTTGGTTGGAACATGGATAGCTTTTGAGTTACATTAGTACAGTACTACAAAGTAAAACATAATCCTCCCAAACCTATAGGTTACATTTGAAATCAGTATTTATTTCAAAACTCTAGGTCTTTTTCTTTCCCCAAGTCAAAATAAAGGTTTGCCTACTTGAATCTTAGTGGACACAATTTATAGAAAATGTGGGGAACATTCACTAGAGAAAAGAAAAAAAAGTAATAGGGCCAAGTGAAAGTGAATTCACAGAGAAAGATTATCTACTCTATTCATACAACTGTGTTAGTATCTCAATTTTTGTGTTCATCAGAAAAGAATGTAAATGTCTCCTTTACATTTTCCCAAGTACACAAAATTTAGACTTCTATAAAGGACAAATTTAGAGAACCTAATCTTGCCTTTATTCATATATTCCACAACCTGTACATACAATGCACCATACAAGGTGCTAAGAGTACAATCAAAAGCAAGCTAGATCTGATCCTAAATTAATGGATTCAGTTGCTACACATTTGGCTCTTAAATCTCCAACTTATCTTTCCTTTGTATAAAAGGGGATAATTACCACTCAATATTATCTTAAAATTATAAAATACATTAAATAAGTTTAGGTGCCTGCTTCCATAGTATTCATAATGAATTTTGAGACAAGTTCAGATTATTAAAGATTTTTATATCTTTTACTTAAAGAAGTGAATAAGGAATTTTAAAATATACCATATTTTTTATCTGTAATGAAAATTCTATACCAACTAAATTAGATGTCAAAAATGTTTTTAAATTACTAAAGAGGATAGTGCCAACTCAGCCTTTCACTTTAGGCCACTCATTTGACTGTTTTCCAGTTCTAATAAATAGATATTTTCAGTTGGCTGCAGGAATTTTATTTGCAGAATTAAAATAGTTCATAAACTCATAATATCATCAATAATAGTCATTCATCTCAAGCAGACCAAAAATCAAATAGGCATTAGCAGTGGTGGCTTTTATAAAAATAACAAGTCAAATGGCAATTTAACAACTAAATTCAGTAACACTATGAAAACACACATCTATAAATTACAAATTTAATAATGTGTATTAGTAATCTGAAGATTATTAGTAATAATAATCTTCATTATTTCGTTTCATATTTTGTACTGACATTTCTTGAAGAGTATTTGTAGGACATCAGTTTCAGTGGCTATATTTTAGCTTTAAATTTTCTGCTTTTATTTGGGATTTTATACAACATGGTTATATTATATTTATGCTAGTATCTTAGTAATTTGTAAATTGTATAATATAGTAGCTAATAGTTCTATTTCATCTCTCCTGATAAATTTTAGCATATTCTGAATTTAACAATCTCACTGTAGTTAATATAAATTTCATTGCAGTTTTGAAATAAACAAATAGTATTCTAATTTTTAAATAATGTACAAACTTCTGTTTAGAACTGCTATTTGATGAACCCTCCAACTCTTTCTCTTACTCAACCTAAAATGATCTCAAGGTCAGTTTCTGAAGGTAAAGAAATACTTATATTACATCAATATTTTTCTTTCTAAAATAAAGCTCCAACCGTTATCTTTTCTGGAAGTAGAAAAAGGAAACTTAAGTCCAAATAATACATAAAAATGTCCCTTTTATTCAGGAGACCTGGGTTCGATTCCTGCGTTGGGAAGATCCCCTGGAAAAGGCAATGGCAACCCACTCCAGTATTCTTGCCTGGAGAATTCCATGGACAGAGGAGCCTGGTGGGCTACAGTCCATAGGGTCTCAAAGAGTCAGATACAACAAGCAACTAATCCACCACCATGTCCCTTATACTATTAACTAGGTCATTTAACTCAAATTTGTATATCCTTGCCCTATTTCCATTTCCTGAATCAAGTTAGTAAATATGTAATGATATTTACTTCTTACAGATTATATATTTAAGATTTTTCATTTATATTTGAAAGATCTACTGTATTTCTTGACAACTGTGGCTAGAACACTTTGTTTTATACACAAATTTTTCTTTTTTTTTTAATTTTATTTTATTTTTAAACTTTACAATATTGTGTTGGTTTTGCCATATATCAACATGAATCTGCCACAGGTATACATGTGTTCCCCATCCTGAACCCTCCTCCCTCTTCCCTCCCCGTACCATCCCTCTGGATCATCCCAGTGCACCAGCCCCAAGCATCTAGTATCATGCATTGAACCTGGACTGGCAACTCGTTTCATATATGATATTATACATGTTTCAATGCCATTCTCCCAAATCATCCCACCATCTCCCTCTCCCACAGAGTCCAAAAGACTGTTCTATACATCAGTGTCTATTTTGCTGTCTCGTATACATGGTTATTATTACCATCTTTCTAAATTCCATATATCTGCATTCATATACTGTATTGGTGTTTTTCTTTCTGGCTTACTTCACTCTGTATAATAGGCTCCAGTTTCATCCACCTCATTAGAACTGATTCAAATGTATTCTTTTTAATGGTTGAGTAATACTCCATTGTATACACAAATTTTTCTTAGGGATCTAGAATCAGCTTCAGCTTCAGCAAAAAAAAAAAAAAAAAAAAAAAAAAAAATTAAACTTTACAGTATTTCCAAGTATCAAGCCACCCATAGTCTAAATCTGTTGAAATACTTCCAAGAGACTGTGGAACAACTGCCATTCCTAACATTTGTTGTCCCAAAATGGACTTCTTTCCTTAGACAATTCATCACATATTGAAACCAAATTTACTTCATAGGAATAAATCACTGATAATAAAAAGTAGCAAAAATCTTTCCTTGGAGTGGGAGAACTAATCCTTAACAATTTTTTTTATTGATCAGAATGTCAAATCCTGAATTTATAGACAATTTTGCCCAATTTCCAGTGTAATTTCTGAAAAAATATGAAACCTACATCTCACCATCAAATATAAGACAATACTTTGTGAACCAATTAAGAGGTATGATCCATGTTCAATACACAACCAACCTTAGACTTCAATCAGCGTGTCTTTGAAGACAAATGGCAGACTCGTTAACGTAAAAGCAAATTCTTCTTGTAACTTATTAAATGTAACAGAGCTCCTATCATCTGGATTGAATTCTTTTGAATGCTATAAGTGGAGTCCTCAGGCAAAAGAAATAGCAAGTTCCCATGGGCTATCTATTTTACATATGGTAATATAAACAGGGGCTCTGTATCAACCTAGAGGGGTGGGATGGGGAAGGAGATGGGAGGGAGGTTCAAAAGGGAAGGGGCATATGTATACCTATGGCTGATTCATATTGAGGTTTGACAGAAAACAATAAAATTCTGTAAAGCAATTATCTTTCAATTAAAAAATAAATTAATTAAAAAAATTAATAATAAAAGAAAACTGACAAAAAGGGATATATTATAAATATTTAATGCTGCTTCAGTATTTTGGATGACAGGAACTCTCTAAAGGAAATCTACTTTGAAAAGCAAAATCAGCTTTTCTAGAGGGTGTAAATTGGATTTATTCTCATTAAATGTTTTATTTAATTTCATATTTACATATTTATGCTTATTTTTCACTTGTTTTTACCTATTTTATAAATAAAAGCAAACAAAAATATTCAAAATGCATAAATACCTTGAGGAAATCCTGTATCTTGTCTCTTTGGGGTTAGACTGAACAATGAGGATTAGACTGAGAATGCTAGTTCTACAAGCCAGCATTCTAGTAAGCATAGTGAATTGAAATATTTTAATCAAAATGACAAGAAATTAGCTTTTCTCTGTTTCAAAGAGAAAGCTGAAGGCAAAGGGGGAAATAAAGGCACAATTTATTTTAATTCTGCAGATAAGTATCTAGAACTGGGGGGAAATTTAATAATTATAAATTTAGCAAAGCTGTTCAGAGTTAAGAATACATTACATTACAAAATTATCTAATGAAACTGCTACAAAAAGTTTTTCTTTAAGTAATTATAGCTTGAAAAAGAACTCCTTGTGATGGTTTAAAAAAAAAAAAGTTTCTAGAGAAACACCCTAGACTACATAGCCAAAGAAACCCTCAGAACTGGTAAGATTTGTTTTTAAGTAGGGTGAGAAACCAAGTCAGACTTTAAGGAAATAACTGGAGCTCCCAAAGGAGAAAGAGGCTACACACAGGGAAAGGGAAGAAACCTGTGAAGGTGTACCTGTATGTGTGCTCATGCACACACCCCACATACATGCACATAAGTAATGTCATCCCCACCAAGAGATGGAAACTTCAGCAATACCATCAACTTTAATACCCTAATAAGTATATTTTTGTTTAGCTAATTTTATGCAAACACCAAGTCCAAATAGGGAAGAAGAAAAAAAAGAGCTCCATGTTCATCATTCAATTCCATGGCTAAAATATTTGCTATTTTAAAATCACAACATTATTACATAATTTTTCCAATATATCAGTCTCCTAAGCATGCAGTTTCAGTATTAGAATCATTCCTTTGCACTAATTTATGTTTTGATCCTACACCTGCTCATCCCAAATACTATAATTTCCAAATTGTTCTTTTCCCTTTAACACCAGAAAGTATAGTTATTTGCTAATGTCAAGAAAGTTATCATCCTAGCCTATTATCTGAATCATACCATACCTTAAGACTTACCTAAGGTCAGTTTTCATTCCAATGCCAAAGAATGCTCAAACGACCGCACAATTGCACTCATCTCACATGCTAGTAAAGTAATACTCAAAATTCTCCAAGCCAGGCTTCAGCAATACGTGAACTGTGAACTTCCAGATGTTCAAGCTGGTTTTACAAAAGGCAGAGGAACCAGAGATCAAATTGCCAACATCCATTGGATCATGGAAAAAGCAAGAGAGTTCCAGAAAAACATCTATTTCTTCTTTATTTACTATGCCAAAGCCTTTGACTGTGTGGATCACAATAAACTGTGGACAATTCTGAAAGAGATGGGAATACCAGATCACCTGACCTACCTCTTGAGAAACCTATATGCAGGTCAGGAAGCAACAGTTAGAACTGGAAATGGAAAAACAGACTGGTTCCAAATAGGAAAAGGAGTACGTCAAGGCTGTATATTGTCACCCTGCTTATTTAACTTATATGCAGAGTACATCATGAGAAACGCTGGGCTGGAAGAAGCACAAGCTGGAATCAAGATTTCTGGGAGAAATATCAATAACCTAAGATATGCAGATGACACCAGTTTTATGGCAGAAAGTGAAGAGGAGCTAAAAAGCGTCTTGATGAAATTGAAAGAAGAGAGTGAAAAAGTTGGTGTAAAGCTCAACATTCAGAAAATGAAGATCATGGCATCTGGTCCCATCACTTCATGGGAAATAGATAGGGAAACAGTGTCAGACTTTATTTTTGGGGGCTCCAAAATCACTGCAGATGGTGACTGCAGCCATGAAATTAAAAGACGCTTACTCCTTGGAAGGAAAGTTATGACCAACCTAGATAGCATATTCAAAAGCAGAGACATTACTTTGCCAACAAAGGTCCATCTTGTCAAGGCTATGGTTTTTCCACTTGTCATGTATGGATGTGAGAGTTGGACTGTGAATAAAGCTGAGCACTGAAGAATTGATGCTTTTGAACTGTGTTGTTGGAAACGACTCTTGAAAGTCCCTTGGACTTCAAGGAGATCCAACCAGTGCATTCTAAAGGAGATCAGCCCTGGGTGCTCTTTGGAAGGAATGATGCTAAAGCTGAAACTCCAGTACTTTGGCCACCTCATGGGAAGAGTTAACTCATTGGAAAAGACTCTGATGCTGGGAGGGATTGGGGGCAGGAGGAAGAGGGGAGGACAGAGGATGCGATGGCTGGATGGCATCACAGATTGAATGGACGTGAGTTTGAGTGAACTCCGGGAGATGGTGATGGACAGGGAGGCCTGGCGTTTTGCACTTCATGGGATTGCAAAGAGTCGGACGTGACTGAGCGACTGAACTGAACTGAACTGAATTGAATCCTAGTTTATGACCTCACTTTAATTTGTGCTTCATAGTTCTTCACCAGAACTCTTTACACCAAGTAAAGCTTATCATTTAATCCTATATCCCTAAATGGAACTTAGTTTGAGGATGGCAAATTTATTTCCTCTCCTCTAAGGGCTCCACCTAAGTGTAAGAAAATCTCCACCAAGATTACAAAGATCCCAATATCTTTTCATTGCTATTCCTACTAATAACCCTTAAAAATCTTTCTCCTTCTTGAAACATTCTAGAATGATTAAAGGAGAGATCACCTTCCTGTATCCAGTTACAATCAACATATGAACTCTCAAAATTAACTGTATCTTTTTCTACTTACAAATTAATTCATCTACTCTTATCATACCTAAAATACATTTAGCCGTCCCCTGTACTTAATGCATACATTTTAACTATTTGAATTTTTCTTCAATGTTTTCATCCTGCCATATACTTTCAGTGTTGATGTACATCAGATTTGCCTTCGATTTTAAAATCCTTCAGGAAGATGGTTAGATAATCTGCAGTTTCTACCTTGCATGAAATGATGGTAAATACATGCTTACTGCTTAGTATGATAAAAGTGATGAATCTGATCATTATGATTATTTTCCATTATACACCATTCTTAAGGGTATGAAGTTATTTCTGAAGGCTGCATGTATGAACTCTTTGAGGACAGTAGGGCAGTATAATAAATAATGATTCAAGTGTAATACGGTTCACTGAGGACTTGCAATTTAGCATTTGACTCATCATGAATACAGATGAACACTAGGTTAGGCCAAAGCAAAAGTGTAGTTACCTACATGGACCAAAAATTACAGACTGTCTCCTAAGTCAGTTTTCTGCAAAGGCACATCACTGAGAAAAAGGAGGTAGCCCAGATGAGATAACATAGACTGAGATAAAACAAAGTAACTTTTTAAGAAACATCAAAAGAAAGATTCAAAAGGGTGATTTTCATGCATGAGAAACAATCAATTATGAAATAACCTTCCCCAATAAATATCACAAAAGATTCCAAATACAGCAATGCTATTCTGTCAACTTCCTCCAGAAGAGGAAGAGAAACTGTAGCCAAAGAAGGTAAATAATGAAATCATAATATAAAACAAACCAAAGACAAATTAGTCTTGTAAAACTATCCTATCAGAGTTGATTCAAGGAAAAGATAAATATCAAACAGAAACTTGGATATGCAAATTCCTTCCCAGTAGAATATTTACTTGACTCATTTTGCCATGTGTACTATATATGTCAGTTCTTTTCTGTTCTGTACTAACTGCACTAACAAGAAAAAGTCTCTTAATTGTGAGGATGCCATATCCTTAAATACTAACAAATAATGATCTAGACTTACACAGTGAGAGTTTTTCCTCCAATTTTCATTGTAGCCCCTACATACACATTACTGGCACAAGTTTAAATTTTTTCAGCTTTATTCTGGCCCATTGCCTCAATCCTCCCCAGGAGGCTTCCCTCATTTTCTATTAAAATATGAAACTATTTACATGTCTGTAATGTCAATGGTATAAGAATTTAAGTATTATAAACACTATCCTATATGACTAAGCAGGTTTTATTTCAAGTTAGAACTTTAAAAATATTTAAACAATAAACAACCTTCTGGAATAAACAAAGTGAAGATTTGTTTTTCCCCTCTAACTAAAAGCTAAGCAGCATTTCAAAACCTGAATTATTTTTATAATATAAGTTGATTTCACAAAGAAAGGTAATACCTATACATTTATATTACAAAAGGGTTTTAAAATTAATTTAGAAATTAGTTATAAATATTAATAATCTGAAAAAATTTCCACTAACTAAGCTTCTTTTCAAAACAATAAATTTCTGTGTTGAGAATTTGGATTTATCTTTAAAGAGATTAACAAGGCAAAGAAAATTTTTTTACCAGGTCTTCACTCAAAACCCTTTTCTCTTTTTAGCCAAACAGAATTGTTCTGCATTTCTATGCTCTCTCATCATTTCACTCTTACTTGTGCAATTCCCTCCACCTGGAATATCCTTATTCCTAATCTACACCCATTCAAATCAATTACTCTTTAGGGCAATGTTCAAATATTATGTGGGGTTTTTTTTTTTTTACCTTTTTTTAAAATTTATTTTTGGAGGCTAATTACTTTATAATATTGTATTGGTTTTGCCATACATTGACATGAATCTGCCACGGTTGTACATGTGTTCCCCATCCTGAACCCCCCCGCCACCTCCTTCCCCATCCCATCCCTCTGGGTCATCCCAGTGCACCAGCCCCAAGCATCCTGTCTCATGCATTTAACCTGGACTGGTGATCCGTTTCACATATGATAATATACATGTTTCAATGCCATTCTCCCAAACCATCCCACTTTCACCCTTTCCCGCAGAGTCCAAAAGACTTCTATACAAACATATGAAAAAATGCTCAACATCACTCATTATCAGAGAAATGCAAATCAAAACCACAATGAGGTACCATTTCACGCCAGTCAGAATGGCTGCGATCCAAAAGTCTACAAGCAATAAATGCTGGAGAGGGTGTGGAGAATAGGGAACCTTCTTACACTGTTGGTGGGAATGCAAACTAGTATAGCCACTATGGAGAACAGTATGCAGATTCCTTAAAAAAATGGAAATAGAACTGCCTTATGACCCAGCAATCCCACTGCTGGGCATACACACTGAAGAAACCAGAATTGAAAGAGACACATGTACCCCAATGTTCATTGCAGTATTGTTTATAATAGCCAGGACATGGAAGCAACCTAGATGTCCATCAGCAGATGAATGGATAAGAAAGCTGTGGTACATATACACAATGGAATATTACCCAGCCATTTAAAAGAATACATTTGAATCAGTTCTAATGAGGAGGGTGAAAGTGGAGCCTATTATACAGAGTGAAGTAAGCCGGAAAGAAAAACAACAATACAGTATACTAACGCATATATATGGAATTTAGAAAGATGGTAACAATAACCCTGTATGTGAGACAGCAAAAGAGACACAGATGTATTTTTTAAATCTTCTTTCAGTCATTAATAATCCTGGCATCCTTAATCTGTCACACTAAAATGATTCAACCTAACTCTTAGGGCTGCTTTAAAGATCCATGAGATAACGTATGTCAAACTTACTAAATTATAAAGCACTATACAATTGTGAACTGTTGCAAGTGCTCTAAAAAATACTTGTTGGGTACATGTATGAGAGCATCTGCTCATACTCATGAAATATTTTAATCTTCAGGTTTTATAGTGAAGTGAAAGTTGCTCAGTTGTGTCTGATTCTTGGTGACCCCATGGACTATACAGTCCATGGAATTCTTGAGGCCAGAATACTGGAGCAGGAAACTTTTCCCTTCTCCAGGGGATCTTCCCAATCCAGGGATCGAACCCAGGTCTCCCACATTGCAGGCGGATTCTTTACCAGATGAGCTATCAGGAAATCCTTCAAGCTTTGTAAGGATATACCATAAAACTTACATTCATAATCTACAATTTACATACTGAAAATCAGGGTGCAAGTGCATATTATAAAGCTTTGTGTGCTGTGGTGCATGATAAATGGATAGAACAGGAAAAGTCTAGAGGAGAAACATTCACTCTATGGTTGTATCAGATCAGATCAGATCAGATCAGTCGCTCAGTCATGTCCTACTCTTTGCGACCTGATGAATCGCAGCACGCCAGGCCTCCCTGTGGCTGAAAATTAGTTTCCACCATCAGTTCCTAAAAAGTCCTACATAATTATTTATATTTTTATATCATATATTTTCTTTGTATGTGATTCATTATTTAAAAAGTCATTAAAAATGTAAAGGCAGCATACAATATACTAAACTTCTTTAAAACTATTCAAAGTGTTGTATGGTTAACAAATAAAATACAATCAAAATTACTGGAGTCTAGGAGACAGAATTCATAAATTCAAAATCTTGATTAATTTGTATCTTAATGAAGCAAATAACTTTAAACGTTTATAATTTCTTGTATTCTTTCAATTTTACATTAACATAAATGAGATATATTATTATTATTAACTTCTGACATTAAGCAATACAGTTTAGGTGCATGTAAATATGATTAGGGGTTAGATAGAGGGTAAATTTTCTGTAACGCAATTATAGAATAAAATAAGCTGCTGAGAAAATGTGACACGTTCTGGTTTGTGTTTATGTAAATGTGTTCTATTACAAAAAGAAAAATGCTTGGCCACAAATACATGTTCAGTACTTGGGATTTTATTAGACAAGGCATAATTCCATGGAATATTTTAAGGAAAGTGAAAGTCGCTCAGTCGTGTCTGACTCTTTGGGACCCCATGAACTGTATAGTCCATGGAATTCTCCAGGCCAGAGTACTGGAGTGGGTAGCCTTTCCCTTCTCCAGGGGATCTTCCCAAGCCAGGGATCGAACCCAGGTCTCCCACATTACAGGCGGATTCTTTACCAACTGAGCCATAAGGGAAGTCCAAGAATACTGGAGTGGGTAGCCTATCCCTGCTCTAGTGGATTTTCTCCACCCAGGAATCGAACCGAGGTCTCCTGCATTGCAGGCAGATTCTTTACCAACTGAGCTATGAGGGAAGCCAAAGGAAGCCCCCTCTAAAGACAGTAATTTATAATTCTGTAAGGAAAAGAAACTGTGCATGTCTGTGTCTGTCACAAAAATTTATTATTTATGCATCACGAGACAATAAAGTAATCACTGATGCTTATTTCTGGTCAAAAGAAAAATATATTATTCAGAGACCTAGAACATAATAAAAGTAATAAAAGACACACAGAAAGTGCAATTGCTTATTTAACTGGCATATGGCCCTGGCACCATGTGTTTATTTGCATGGCTTCCTATCACTGAGGTAACTGTGACTGACCAGTTCTTGTCGTTTAGTCACTAAGTCGTGTCTGACTCCTTGCGACCCCAAGGACTGTAGCCCACCAGGCCCCTTTGTCCATGGCATTTCCCAGGCAAGAATACTGGAGTGGGTTGCCATTTCCTTCTCAAGCGGATCTTCCTGACCCAGGGATAGGACCTGTGTTTCACGCACTGGCAGGCAGATTCTTTACTGCTAAACCACGGGGGCAAGCCCCCATGACTGACTAGCTGCTCTGCATTATTCCCTGTTTTTGTTCTCTATCAGGAACTGAAGCCAATTGGAAAATTACAGCTAGGAATGTTCACTGCCGGTGAGATTGACATTTATTGAGCACTGATACGTGTCAGGTATCAATCTTCACACAATGACCCTTTGGGTAATATTATTTTCATTTTGCAGCTGAGCTTACAGAATGTGAGAATTCTGCACCAGTTCACAATAGCCAGAAAAAATAGTACATGGGTTTGAATCAACGTTGTTCTGATGTCAAAATCTATACCCTTTCTATTAGACGATGCTAACTCCTTGAAGCTGTATCAAGGAGTATACACCTGTATGATCTTATAGCTGCTTTGCTTCAATCCAAGAATCAGGAGCTCACTTACAAAAGCAATTAGTTAGTGGTGTTATTGTTCGAAAAAATTTTCTGAGACTCCCCAACAGCTACACTTTCTTGAAATTCCCACTTAACATTGCACAAGCTAAACATAAGAAAGTTGCCTTTTAAATAATTAAGTATATTTAATAGAGTTCTGCATTCCCACCTTCCTAATGAACAGATATTTCTGCATCTTTTTCTGCTATTATAAAGAAATTGAATTTGAAGGGACCCAAGTCTCTGTTAAGTAATAGAAAGCTCATTTATAGTTAATGAGTATACACAAACACACACTTTTTGTCACACACACTTTTATATTTAAAAGTATCACATGTAAACAGCAACACAAAACACTACACACACACACACACACACACACACACACACACACACACACACATATATATATATATATATATTCAAATTAAGGCAATGAAGATACTAAAATCAGAGGATAAGCGACTGGAATCCACCTATTGCAAGTCAATATTCTGAGCTGTACTCCTCCCACCCTACCCAAGTCAATCTCTTCAGAACTTAAACTGACAATTTTCTTCATCAAATAAGTACAAAGTCACATTTATCTCATATCTCTGTGGAATCTCATTTCAGGGACAAAAAAAAAAAAAAAAAAAGAGGTTTCTGTATATATAATCTTGTTAAATTCCTAAATCTATGTCCTTCAATCTCCCACATTTTGCTTGACTTTTATGTTTCCCAGTTATGATTCTCATTTTGGCCCACCAGCTTCTCAATAAGGACTAACAAACATTGTTTGACTGCAAATCAGGAATATAAACAGAAAGAGATTGAGAATCTTTAAAACAGGAATAAAACTAATGAGCCCATTTTCTTTCTTCCCCTCAGAAACCTGGTTGTTTATAGGTAGGTAGGTAGTAATATCTTCTTATACATAGAAAATATTTTGGTAGAGTTTCTCAATGCATTAGATGGATAACTCTCTCAGATATCCTCTAACTATTTCTTTTTGGTTAAAGAAAATATTCTAATTTCTCTCTTGCTAGAAATTCTGGATTTGAGCCAAGGTACAGTGGGAGCCATACATTTTCTGCATATGAAATTTTGTGTTGAGTACAAATCATTAAAACATTTTATACTTTATAAATGTGAAGGAAATCAACATTTTGTCTTTTATAAACTTGAGGGAAATCTTAAAAGTATTCTCATATGATGCAGAAAGTTGAAAGTCAGTACCAAGAATGGAGGGGAAAAGAGAGAGTAAATAAGGAAGAACTTTAAGATAAAACTGCACCAGTCCAAACTCAGAAACAAGATAACGTCCTGGATTAAAATTAAAAATTCATGATATCTTGTTGTCTAAAATTAAGATATTATGAAAGCAAGTAGTCAGTTCCAACTAGGAACAGCTGTTATTTTCCAATTAAAATTCACAAGACCAAAATATTAAGTTATTAGTCAACAATGTTTAATTTAGGCAATCCAAACAATATTTTCTAGCAAAGTATTGTTTTTAAAAAGGAAGCTGTCATGATTTTTTGGCAAAATAATTTAATATGACAAAACAATTTATTGTTTGTTGTTACTATGTAAACAACTTTATCCCATATTGTGAAACAGCTACTTAACAGGAACCCAAGTTTAAAAGATTGTTCCTTAGTACAAACTGAACATCATGGACAGCTTCCTAAATATTTCACTCAGTAAACTATTGCTGTTTTATACAGTGGAAAGATTATCTTTTGCTATCAAAGAAGCAAGTTAATAAAGTGGCAATAACAAAGTGATGTATCTGTCAAAGTTTATAGATATGGTTGTCAAGCTATAGTTTATCACCCTACAGCATTGACACTGTTCATATATCATAGCTCCCCAGTACACTTTGTCAGCATTGTTTATTTTCAGTCAGGGGTTAAATAATGACCATGTACTAAGAATGCCTTTGGGGAACTGCTTTGTCTTGCGTTCACCTGTTTACTTCAAAGCAAGTTTTCAGTTGCTTTTGTTTAGTTTTTTGTTTGGACAGAGGCATTTATCAATTTGAAAGAAACTTTAGGTCAACTATATGAAAAATATGTCTACTCTTTTTCCATATTTACAAATTACTCTTTGCATATCAAAATGAAGTGCTACTCTGCCCAGTTATTGCTCCAAATGCTTCAGTTATTGTCACTTAATTATGAATAGTTTTTTTTGTTGTTGTTGTTGTTTTTTTTTAACACTTGCCTCACACACCATACCTATGTAACCTAAGAAGGATGATAGGATACGTGATAGTCTGTAAAAATAGCTAAAAAGTATTTGGACTTGGCTTCCCTGGTGGCTCAGAAAGTAAAGAATCTGCCTGCAATACTGGAGACCTTGATTGGGAAGATCCCCTGGAGGAGGGCATGGCAACCTACTTCAGTATTCTTGCCTGGAGAATCCCCACGGAGAGAGGAGCCTGGTGGGCTACAGTCCATGGTGTCACAAAGAGTTGGACATGACTGAGAGACTAAGCACAGCAGAGTACACATTTGACCTTGTATGAGTAACTTGACAAGCCATCAGAAAAGAAGAGTGATGGTTAGTTCTTGCTATTAAATAGATAATTGGCCAAATATTCTTCTCATTTTACTAACCTCAAAAACTAAACCTATCCCTCGGATTATTCTGGATGGAAAAAAGAAGGTAGGCTCTTGAAGGACCTGGGATAAAGCCTCAGGATACATCTTTTTAATTCAATGTCACCTTCTGCCCTAATTTAACCAGTTTTTAGTAAATTTGTATTTATTTGATGATGCATTTACTTTTATTTATTGAACATCTATTAATGTGCACATTTTTGGATCTAGGTTATCAAAACAGGTTTCTTGACACCTCTTTTCCAAAGGTTTATAGTGAAGTTAGGGAAACAAAACATCTATGGCACATTTGACTAAAATCAATTCAAGTGTTGTCTTGGGTCCAGATCCTAACAGAAATAGCTAGGAAGCACAAATCCTCCCAGATATTTTCTTTCTACTTCAATTCAACTGCTAAGTCACTTCAGTCGTGTCTGACTCTGTGCAACCCCATAGATGGCAGCCCACCAGGCTCCCCCATCCCTGGGATTCTCCAGGCAAGAACATTGGAGTGGGTTGCCATTTCCTTCTCCAATCATGAAAGTGAAAGGTGAAAGTAAAGTCGCTCAGTCGTGTCTGACCCTTAGCGACCCCATGGACTGCAGCCTACCAGCCTTCTCTTCAACTAGTTCTTCTCAAATCCCAATGTCCTCACACAAAATGCACCTGATTTACCTGTGGGGTTAGTGATAAATTTTCTAAATGAAGCAATTCTAGTAAAATTATCTAATATGCTATTTTTGGTGTAAAAGCAACTTTTATATAGGAACAGTACTTTTAGGGACTTCCCTTGTCGTCCAGTGGTTGAAAAACTACTTTACAATGCAGAGGATTCCTGATTGGAGAAGGAAGAGCCTACATGCTGCAGAGTAACTAAGCTTGTGTGTTGCAATTACTGAGTCCAAGTTTCAGAGCCCGAGTGCCACAACTGGAGATCCTGCATGCTGCAATTAATGAGCACACATGCCACAACTAGAGAGTCCATATGTTGCAATGAAAGATCCCACATGCTGTGACTAAGACTCGACACAGCCGAATAAATAAAAAATATTAAAAAACGAAAAAATAATGTCACATTTAAAAAAGAACAGTACTTTTAGAGAAGCAGTCATGTTATCTACTTAATATGTGTTTGAGTTTCTTTTACTAGCTCAAAAGTAGGGAGAGGAATCTTCTCATGTGTTCCTATAGCACTTGAATCATAAACGACTAGCATACAATTTAACATGCTTATATAAAAAAAGTTTCCCACAACTTCTCTTTATCTTCCAACTATCTGAACCCAACATTCACAATATGTTGAGCTTCTTGACAATAGAGAACAAGTTATATTCATCTTTGTATACGTTTTATCCAACACAATTTCTGGCATATTAAATATCTGTCACAGATTGCCAAATCTGGTCATAGTGTATTCAAATGTTATTATAGGCTAGACTCTATAATATCTAAAGGATGAAGTTGAGAATCCATCACTATTTAATTGCATATAGTCCCAATAGTACTATTTTGTTCTGAAACCAGAGCATGTGACATTAAATAGAACTCTGGTTGTGCAGTACAGTGAAAGGGGTATTATGCTGTACTCAAATGGTATGTGTTTAAGTCCCAACTCTGCCAGTTACTAATTATGAAACCCATAATGTTTATTTCCTTACCTGAAAAAAAAATCTATCATTATTGCCTTCTTCACATAAATAGCCTGAGAAACAAATGGGTTGGGAGTAGAAAAAAGCTTAGTGAAATAGAAAAAAACAAGTCAAAGATGTACGATTTTCAATTGCTCAGAAAATTTTTCTGAAAAACTGTTTACATCTGCTGCAAATTCTTTATCCATCCTTGATGTTGAATATTATACCTATCCTTTTCATATGTAATACTCATGCTCTTAAACCTTTGGGCTTCAAGGATCTAGAAAAAAAATCTGTGAACTTACTTATGAAAATTTGCCTCCCCAAAATTGTAGCAATGTTTTTGTAGATCAGCAATAAAAATAAAAGCAAAACAAAATGAAAAGACAACCTACAGACTGGGAGAAAATATTTGCAAATGATGCAACCAACAAGGGCTTAATTTCCAAAATAAATAAACAGCTCTACAACTCAACAACAAACAAAACAAATAATCCAGTCAAAAAACAGGCAGAAGACCTAAGTAGATATTACTCAAAAGAAGACATACAGATGACCAAAAAACACATGAAACATGAAACACATCACTAATTATTAGAGAAATACAAATCAAAACTAAAATGAGGTATCACCTCACACAGGTCAGAATGGCCATCATCAAAATGTCTACAAATAAATGCTGGAGAAGGTGTGGAGAAGAGAGAACCCTCTTGCACTGGTGGGAATGTAAATTGGTGCCGCCACTATGGAACATATTATGGAACTTTCTTAACTAAAATAGAGTTGCCATATGATCCAGTAATCCCACTCCTGTGCATATATCTGGAAAAACTCTGATTTGAAAAGATATATGTACCACCAATGTTCACAGCAGCACTATTTACAATAGCCAGGACATAGAAGCGACCTGAATGTCTATCAACAGATGAACAGACAAAGAAGATGTGGTAGATATATACAATAGATTATTAACCATAAAAATAATGAAATAATGTCATTTGCAGCAACATGGATGAACTATGAGATAATTATACTAAGTGAAGTAAGTCAGAAAAAGAAAGACAAATATGATGTGATCACTTATATGTTGAATCTAAAATATGAAACAAATAAGTTTATTTACAAAACAAAAGCATACTCAAATAGAAAACAAATTTATGGTTACAAAAAAATGGGAAAGGGTGTTGGGGAGGTATAAATTGCAGGTTTGGGGCTAGCAGATACAAGCTACTGTATATAAAATAAACAACAAGATTCTACTGTATAGCACAAGAAACTGTATTTAATGTCCTGTAATAAGCCATAATGGAAAATATGAAATAGTGTATATATTTATGTATATGTATATGTAAGTGAATTACATTTCTGTACACTAGAAATTAATATAACATTGTAAATCAAGTATACTTCATTTAAAAAAAAATGTAACTTGTCTCCCTTCCTTTCTCTGCATTTTTGAGTACAGTGTACCTTCACTTAGAAGCTCTTCCCCAACCATTAACAACTGAATACAATTCAACATTCAAACAAAGTTCAATTCCATTCCCTCATCTATGGAGTCACAAAGTACTGTAGGCCACTGTGATCTCTCTCTCCTCAAAACTTTTGTCTGTACTAATCATGTCAAGTTTGTAATCACAGACAATGAATTGAAATATAAAGAGAAAGCCAACTTTTGTAGGTGGAGTACCGAAAGACAGATACTTTACATGCATCATATATTCCCACAACAAAGCAGTTTCATAGAGAATATTATTATCCTTTCTATAAATAAGAAAAGTGAGGCTCAACAAGATTATGTAACTGGCAAAAAGGTCATAAAAAAACAGCAGAGTTGGGGATATAAATTCAGATCGGTCATGCTCATTCAATTTTGCTGTATTGTCTTCCTAATTAGATTTCCAAAGTTCCAAGCTTTGTTTCCTGAACCTAGCACAGTATTCAGTTCAGTTCAGTTCAGTCGCTCAGTCCTATCCGACTCTTTGCGACCCTATGAATCGCAGCACGCCAGGCCTCCCTGTCCATCACCAACTCCCGGAGTTCACTCAGACTCATGTCCGTCGAGTCAGTGATGCCATCCAGCCATCTCAGCCTCTGTTGTCCCCTTCTCTTCCTGCCCCCAATCCCTCCCAGCATCAGAATCTTTTCCAATGAGTCAACTCTTCGCATGAAGTGGCCAAAGTATGGGAGTTTCAGCTTCAGCATCATTCCCTCCAAAGAAATCCCAGGGCTGATCTCCTTCAGAATGGACTGGTTAGATCTCCTTGCAGTCCAAGCGACTCTCAAGAGTCTTCTCCAACACCACAGTTCAAAAGCATCAATTCTTCAGTGCTCAACTTTCTTCACAGTCCAACTCTCACATCCATACATGACCTCTGGAAAAACCATAGCCTTGACTAGACGGACCTTTTATCAGTTCTCAATACTGTTGATAAATGAATAGATGAATGCACTGTGTTAGCTTATTATTACATTATCATATTAACTAAAACTTTTCAGAATAAATCATGTTATTCAACTTTCTGTGTTCAAAGACCTTTACTCTATGCCAATAAAAGAAGAAAAACAATCCAGCCTGATATTACTTCTAAAGTTTGTGTTTCACGAGTTGATTCATATGCATTTCCCCTCCTCTACATTTCCCTTTTAGGTCTTTAAAGTTGTTCATTTAGGAAGTTTTCATTTTTGAAAAATCCAGAGTAAGTAACTCTCAGATCAGATCAGTCTAGGTAGTTAAAAAAAAAAAAAAAAAAACTTTTATCTAAAAACTTAGACCATTAACCAGATATGCACACTGTTCTCTGCAGATACTTCAAAAATAGGGATGTATATCTGCTTCTGACATAAGAACTTAGGTGAAAATCTGGAATATATTTTTCCTAGCAGTCAACTCAAAGTTTATTATAGGGATTAGTCATTCTCTCATATATTATATACATATATTAGCATTTCTGAAATAACATAAATTATGTCTATGTTTTAATGAGGCCAACATAACACAAACAAAAATCATGCCAGTTTCATTATCAACACCTTTAACAGACTTCTTAATTAAATTTACAGTACTGTCAATACCACATATTATTGTTACTTTTCGTAATGAGTCCTATGAGCATCTTTGCTTCATGTTATTTTCCCTTGCTATAAAAACTTAGTGTTCTTTGGATAAAGCATTTTCCTATTTAAGAAGTAATAAACCTTACATATGACATGTCTTATTACTCAAACTTGTTTCAGGCTCATACTGCCATGAGTAACAGAAAATGTTTTTACATTTACTTTTAATGGCTTGAATAACTCATGGCAAAAGTACTTTTTTTGTTTTTTTTTGCTTTCTCAAGTTTCTCTGTATGCTTATGTGACTTTATTCTGTCATAAAAGAACTTTATTTTCTCTCTTTTTTGCAATCTATTGTGATCTGTACTACTAATACTTTTTTAAAGCAACCTTGTTCTATGAAGAATACACCAAGGATATTATGATTGATCATTTTGTTGTATTTTTGCTTTTTTTTTTTTGGCTGTATCATGTGTCTTGCAGGATCTTAGTTCCCTGACCAGGAATCAAACCAGGGTGCCCAGGAGTGGAAGCATGGAGTCCTAACCACTGGACTGCCAGGGAATTTCCTGATTCATTATTTTAAAAGACAGTATGAGGAGGGGGGTGGGAGGGAGGTTCAGGATGGGAAACACGTGTACACCCGTGGTGGATGAATGTTGATGTATGGCAAAACCAATACAATATTGTAAAGTAAAATAATAATAATAATAAAATAAATTACATAAGAAAATAATAAAAAAAATGAAAAAAAAAAGGACAACTATGTGTGAAGTTTTGTTTCTTTTACAAAGAACTTCCTGAACAATGACCTTGCCCTTGTCCCCAGGAGTTTACAAATACAGTGAGGTAAGTGTACATATTATACATTTAACTACATAATCTGGAGACCTGTGCATTTCCACACTTATATTCAATCTTATTTGTAGGACTTGAAGTGCATTTGAGTGTATAAGACCTACGTGTGTGTGTGTGTGTGTGTGTGTGTGTATGTGTATGTTAGTTGCTCAGTGTGTCCAACTCCTTGTGACTCCATGGATTCCTCTGTCCATGAGATTTTTCAGGCAAGAATACTGCAGTGGGTTACCATTCCCTTCCCCAGGGATCTTCCTGACCCAGGAATCAAACCTAGGTCTCCTGCATGGCAGGCAGATGTTTTTACCATCTGAGCCAACAGGGAAGGAATAGCCACCAATTCCAGTATTCTTGCCTGAAGAATCCCATGAACAGAGTAGCCTGGTGTGCTGCAGTCCACGGAGTCACAAAGAATTGGACAAGACCTACATAGAAACACCAGTTAAAGGTTTTATTACATGGTTAAAATATATGAACCTACTCAAGTTTTGGCTGCTTACTCTTCACACACTTCATACTATTGGGCCTAAGGTGAAGTAGGTGTCTTCCTTGTTCCTCATTATTGCTTCCAGATCATTTCCACTTTTTCCATAAACATTCAGCTTTGAGTAGCATGTTATCAAAAGATTCATCAAATAGTCTTCTCTTTAGACTCATCTACTGATTTATAGGTCATTCTTTTTAATCTCTTGAATATTGTAGATACCTGGATCATTCTCTGACACATATATATATATATATATATATATATTATAATTCTTGGTTAAATATCCTAGTAGACAAGATCTTTCCACAGAATAATTATATTAAAACTTAAGTAATAGCATGTTGGAGAAGGCAATGGCAACCCACTCCAGTACTCTTGCCTGGAAAATCCCATGGACAGAGGAGCCTGGTAGGCTGCAGTCCATGGGGTTGCTAAGAGTCGGACACGACTGAGTGATTTCACTTTCACTTTCATTCATTGGAGGAGGAAATGGCAACCCACTCCAGTGTTCTTGCCTGGAGAATCCCAGGGACGGAGGGGCCTGGTGGGCTGCCATCTATGGGGTCGCACAGAGTCGGACACGACTGAAGCGACTTAGAAGCAGCAGCAATAGCATATTACTCCTCTTTTCAAAACATTTCAATGGCTTCTCATTTCCGTAAAAGCAGGGGCTTCCCTGGTGACACAGCAGTAAAGGATCTGCCTGCCAATGTAGGAGACACAGGTTCGATCCCTGGTCCAAGAAGATCCCACATGCCTCAGAGCAACAAAGCCTGTTTGCCACAAGTATTGAGCCTTTGCCCAGGCTACAACTACTGAAGCCCATGTGCCCTAGAGCCCATGCTCCACAACAAAAGAAACCACTGCAATGAGAAGTCTGTGCACTGTACCCCTCAATCACAAGTAGAAAAAGTCTGTGCTGCAATGAGGACCCAACACAGCCATATATATATATATATATATATATATATATATATATATATATATATTAAGTAAAAGCAAGACTCTACATATTCTACTCCCTTGTCTCCTCTTTCATCTAATCTCTTACCACTGGTCCCATCTTTCACTCCACTCCAGCCACACTGCATTTCTTGTTCTTTGGAGAACTCAGTCAAAGCTCCTGCCTGAGGGCTTTTGTGCTTATTATTCCTTGTGCCCAGAGGATTCTTCCCCCAGATACCCACATGGCTGGTTTCATCACATCCTCAGGTCTTTCCTCAAAAATCAACTAAGAAAGCATTTCCCTGGTCACCTTATCCAAAATTTCAATTCTTCTCTTTCTCAAATTTCAAATCCCCCTTTTCATCTTTTTTCTCTTTAGCATTTATTACTGCAAAATACTATAATATACATTTTACTAGTTTATCTTATTTGTTGTCTGTCTCTACCCACTAAAACATAAGTTTCTTGTATGCAGGGTTTTTCTTTTTTCTACTTTGTTCATAACTGTATGTCAGCTACCTAAAACAGTACCTGACACATATAGGTTCTCAATAAATGTTTTTTATTAAACTGAAAAAAGTAATAAATATGAATGATACACAACAAAGGCTATAAGAAGACTTTAGAGAAGGAGGAGTATATATATATATATATATATATATATATGTTTTTCGTTCCCTTCCCTTCAAGAAGGGTACATGGAAGAAGTGACTTAAGAGTAATTACAATAGAAGGCACTTTTCCCTTTATAATTCAAGAAGTTGAATTTAACTATGTTTAAATATCACTCAAGTTGCTTAAATAAACAGTTCAATAATAGGATGTTTTCTGGTCTATAATGTGTTTATACATTTATGAAATTACATTTATTTGTAGCCCTTGTCTCTTACCTATTCTGAGGAAGCCAACCAAAAATTTAGATAGATATTTAGATAGATATTTATGGAATACTGCCTCATTACCTTACCTCTTTCAGTTACCTTTGAATCAGCTAAATGTCACTCACTGCCTGTTGATGCAAGTTCATGTATAGTGCAATAAATAATGATATTTTTCCATGCAATGATCCCTACTTATGCAACATCCAGGTAAGTCCACCCTTTCTATTCTTTGAAGAAACTATCAACTTCTTCTGAATTATGTGCATCTGCCTAATAGTAAATCACATCAAATAAACTATCCCAAATGTCAAAAATAACTTGATTAATTATGTACCTCTTAACTAAGGCTACTGAACACTTGGAAAGGTTCTATTTTTATAAGATTAGAGTGACACTGCTTGGAAGGAAATGCTATAACATATTAAAACTACATCTTCTAAATGGTGCTTCACCTAGTCCTTTGATGTTATATATTAGAGCTGGTTATTATAAATCAGAGTATGCTCATTGTAACTTTTCAGTTAAGACTCATGTATTATATTTCCCTGCTTATACATATAAACCAAAGGCAAAGTATGTCCCTAAGATGTGCACTTGAAGTCCCAATTAAATTCAATGGTTGCTGAAGGCTGGTCCAACTAGGAATCATGAAAGTGAAAGTTGCTCAGTCATGTCCGTAAAGTCATGTCTTTACAAGGCTGGTTCAACTAGGAATCATGAAAGTGAAAGTTGCTCAGTCATGTCTGTAAAGTCATATCTTTACAACTCCATGGACTATACAGTCCATGGAATTCTCCAGGCCAGAATACTGGAGTGGGTAGCCTTTCCTTTCTCCAGGGGATCTTCCCAACCCTGGAGTCAAACCCAGGTCTTCTGCATTGCAGGCAGATTGTTTACCAGCTGAGCCAGAAGGGAAGCACAAGAATACTAGAGTGGGTAGCCTATCCCTTCTCCAAAGGATCTTCCCAACCCAGGAATGGAACCAGGGTCGCCTGCATTGCAGGCAGATTCTTTAATAACTGAGTTATCAGGGAAGCTCAACTAGGAATCATGCTCACATATAATAAATTACAAATATAAAAAAAAAAGTCCTTAAGCACAAAGAAATTTATTGAATCACTGAATCAAAGTAAACTCTGTGCAAAAGACATCAATGAACATCTTATACTGAAGTTCTTAAGTTATATAATGTAACCACAAAACTTTTCAAATATTCTTGGGCTGTATTTTCTGAACTTTAGTTCTGAACACTTACCTACATGATGTTTTATATCTTAACTCTCAAGGGAAGATCATGTCATCCGGTCCCATCACTTCATGGTAAATAGATAGGGAAACAGGGGAAACATTGGCTGACTTTATTTTTGGGGGCTCCAAAATCACTGCAGATGGTGATTGCAGTCATGAAATTAAAAGACGCTTACTCGTGGGAAGGAATGTTATGACCAAACTAGACAGCATATTATGGAGAAGGCAATGGCAACCTACTCCAGTACTCTTGCCTGGAAAGTCCCATGGATGGAGGAGCCTGGAGGGCTGCAGTCCGTGGGGTCACAAAAAGTCAGACACGACTGAGGTGACTTGGCGGCAGCAGCAGCAGCAGCAGCAGCAGCAGCAGACAGCATATTAAAAAGCAGAGACATTACTTTGCCCACAAGGTCCGTCTAATCAAGGCTATGGTTTTTCCAGTGGTCATGTATGGATATAAGAGTTGGACTACAAAGAAAGCTGAGCATGGAAGAATTGATGTTTTTGAACTGTGGTGTTGGAGAAGACTCTTGAGAGTCCCTTGGACTGCAAGGAGATCTAACCAGTCCATTCTAAAGCAGATCAGTCCTGGGTGTTCATTGGAAGGACTGATGTTGAAGCTGAAACTCCAATACTTTGGCCACCTGATGCAAAGAGCTGACTCATTCGAAAAGACCCAGATGCTGGGAAAGATTGAGGGCAGGAGGAGAAGGGGACGACAGAGGATGAGATATTTGGATGGCATCACTGACTCAATGGACATGGGTTTGGGTAGACTCTGGCAGTTGGTGATGGACAGGGAGCCCTGGCCTGCTGCAGTTCATGGGGTCACAAAGAGTCAGACACGACTGAGCAACAGAACTGAACTGAACTGAATACTTGTTGTTTAGCCACTAAGTTGTGTCTGATTATTTGTGACCCTATGGACTATAGCTTATCAGGCTCCTCTTTCCATAGAATAGTCCAGGCAAGAATACTGGAGTGGGTAGCTTTTCCTTTATCCAGGGGATCTTCCCAACCCAGGGATCAAACCTGTGTCTCCTGCATTGGCAGGAGATTCTTTACCACTGAGCCCATGTAATCCTTATAATCACCCAATTAGGTAGATACTCATACTTTACCCAGAGAAGGCAATGGCACCCACTCCAGTACTCTTGCCTGGAAAATCCCATGGACGGAGGAGCCTGGTGAGCTGCAGTCCATAGGGTCACTGGGAGTTGGACACGACCCAGCAACTTAACTTTCACTTTTCACTTTCATGCATTGGAGAAGGAAATGGCAACCCACTCCAGTGTTCTTGCCTGGAGAATCCCAGGGATGGGGGAGCCTGGTGGGCTGCTGTCTATGGGGTCCCACAGAGTCAGACACGACTAAAGTGACTTAGCAGCATACTTTCCCCATTTTACAGATAAATAAACTGAAGTTAGATAATCACAGAGCTAGTAAGTTCACTCAGACTGCAATACTTTCCCTGCTGTATATAGATATCAGTAAGTCAATGAAAGCATATTCTCATTATCTGACTCCTCAAGATTAAGCTTCCATCCTAACTCCCCCATTTCTGTTTCTAGTCCCTCAGCCTACCTGATTTGTAGAAATTGTCTTTGACTCTCCTGTCACAATCCACATCAAATTATTTAGCAATCTAACAAAACTCTCACTTTGCAGTCTCTCTCAGATTTAGTTTTTCCTCTTCATCCCCCATGGGGGCTTCCCTGATAGCTCAGTTGGTAAAGAATCCACCTGCAATGCAGGAGATCCTGGTTCAATTCCTGGGTTGGGAAGACCCGCTGGAGAAGGGATAGGCTACCCACTCCAGTGTGCTGGCCTGGAGAATTCCATGAACTATATAGTCCATGGGGTTGTAAAGAGTCGGACATAACTGAGCGACTTTCACTTTCACTTTTGGGCATTACAGAATTTTAGCAGCATTCCTGGCTTCTCCCCACTAGATGCCACAAGCATCACCCCTCTGTGTGACAACTTGAAAATATCACCAACATCACCAAATCTGAGTAAAATCACCTCCAGATGAGAACCATTGATATAAAAGCCTTGAAAGTCATGTTAAGATACTTGGAATTTATTCTAGTGTCAGGGGGAGTATTGTGCAGCAGTATGGAGGACAGAGTAATTTTCAAGATCAGTCAAGAATAGAGGTAGAGAAGCAAATAAGGTGAATATTCAATATCAAAGTGTTGTTCTCACTGTTCCCCAGTGCTATCCCTTAAGTGTAAGTCTGGTAGAATTTTACAATGTTCCTATCATATGCCATGATTATGTATATCTCTGTGCCTTTGTTCATGTGGGCTCTCAAAACATAGAGTAGCACTTTTCTGACAATTCAAATCTCCCAAATTCATTTAAGGTCTAAGTTGAAATATTCTTACTTCCTAACTTATTATCCTCTATGAAACCATTTCAGACTTTTACCCTTATCACAAACAGTTTTATTTCTTATACCTGTGATCTATATATACCACAACATTACACTTTCTCAATTTAGTACTTTGGATTTATTTTCGAGTTGATTCATGCTTATAGTTAGTATCTTGGTCAATTAATTTATAAATCCTAGAAAATAGAGACAATGCGTTCTACATCTTATGTATTAATATATTCCAAATCACTGAGTAAAATCTTGATCCAAAGATAGGTGTCATTTTAAATGAAAAACATGTTCTCTTGAGATTTCTCCACCATCTAGAAGAAAATTGACAATCAAAGTTAACTTATTTTCTTATAAAAACTGAGACAAATCATTATGACATTAAATGGTAAACTCAACTTTAACTAATTAACAGGGAGCAAAATTACTAACTCTGAGAACAGTCAGTTAATTAAGGACTTTATATCCCTTCCAAAGCCTTGTAGGAAATGTATAAATAAAACATATTAATGAATAGATACAAGAGATGTTACTCAACATACTTGGCTTATCTGATCCTCTGAATGAAATGAGTACTATGGATTTTTATCCTTAGAAAGGTTTAAATTATATAAGAAGTATTTGGAGAATTCCTTACATTCATAATTTTAAAGCCTGATGTATAAAATCTTCATTAATTTTGATATGCATGCTTTTTATATACCTGTCATTTAAAGTTAGATAGTTTCAGTATATTTTGCATTCAGTATCTCCAATTCTTGATGCTTCTACAACTCCTTATAAATCATAAACTGATCCCACTGACTCTTTTTTTTACTATGAGGGCTACTGCATTTCTCCTAAGGGATTCTTGCCCACAGTAGTAGATATAATGGTCATCTGAGTTAAATTTATCCATTCCAGTCCATTTTAGTTCGCTGATTCCTAAAATGTCAGTGTTCAATCTTGCCATCTCCTGTTTTACCACTTCCAATTTGCCTTGATTCATGAACCTAACATTCCAGGTTCCTATGCAATATTGCTCTTTACAGCATTGGACTTTACTTCCATCACCAGTCATATCCACAACTGGGTGTTGTTTTTGCTTTGGCTCCATCTCTTCATTCTTTCTGGAGTTATTTCTCCACTGATCCCCAGTAGCATATTGGGCACCTACCGACCTGGGAAGTCCATTTTTCAGTGTCCTATCTTTTTGCCTTTTCATACTGTTCATGGGGTTCTCAAGGAAAGAACAGTGAAATGATTTGCCATTCCCTTCTCCACTGGACCATGTTTTGTGAGAATTTTCCACCATGACCCATCCATCTTGGGTGGCCCTACATGGCATGGCTCATAATTTCATTGAGTTAGACAAGGCTGTGGTCCATGTGATTAGATTGTTTCTTTTTCTATGATTGTAGTTTTCAGTCAGTCTGCCCTCTCACTGAGAAGGATAAGAGGCTTATGGAAGCTTCCTGATGGGAGAGACTGACTGACAGGGAAACTGGACTATAAAACAAACTGAGCACTGAAGAAGTGATGCTTCTGACCTGTGGTGTTAGAGAAGACTCTTGAGAGTCCCTTGGACTGCAAGGAGATCCAACCAGTCCATCCTAAAGGAAATCAGTCCTGAATATTCATTGGAAGGACTGATGTTGAAACTGAAACTCCAATACTTTGGCCACCTGATGCAAATAACTGACTCATTGGAAAAGACCCTGATGCTGGGAAAGACTGAAAGTGGGAAGAGAAGGGTATGACAAAGGATGAGATGGTTGGATGGACCAACTCAATGGACATGAGTTTGAGCAAAGTATGGGAGTTGGTGATGGACAGGGAGGCCTGGCGTGCTTCAGTCCATGGAGTCGCAGAGAGTCGGGCACAACTGAGCGACTGAACTGACTGACTGATCCCACTGGAAGGATCTCAAAATGATTATCTTATCTAGTCCTTTGTTTCAATAAAATAGGTTGCAGAAAAATCAAGGAAACTTTCTACAGGTCCAGATATTGAATAATTTCACTTTTGATAAATTGACAATAAAACCAAGGCAAAGGTTCATTGCATTTCCAATATCTTAAATCACCTACAATAGAAAATCTTATAGATGATCCCAAGTAATGGTGATATGCTATTCCTCAATCTACCAAACACATTCAAGTCATCCTTGAATATACAATTATATATTTATTCCACTTTTAGAAAAGCTTCAACATTAAAATCAAATTAAAATATCTTTCTTCTAAGTTCAAAGCAAGTTCAGTGCACACCACTCTTTCTTCCTCCTTCTCCCACCTCTCTATATAAGGATATTATCAGTTGCAGACTACATCATGAAAAACTCTGGGCTGGAAGAAGCACAAGCTGGAATCAAGATTGCCGGGAGAAATATCATTAACCTCAGATATGCAGATGACACCACCCTTATGGCAGAAAGTGAAGAGGAAATATAAAGTCTCTTGATGAAAGTGCAAGAGGAGAGTGAAAAGGTTGGCTTAAAGCTCAACATTCAGAAAACGAAGATCATGGCATCTGGTCCCATCACTTCATGGGAAATAGATGGGGAAACAGTGGAAACAGTGTCAGACTTTATTTTTCTGGGCTCCAAAATCACTGCAGATGGTGACTTCAGCCATGAAATTAAAAGATGCTTACTCCTTGGAAGGAAAGTTATGACCAACCTAGATAGCATATTCAAAAGCAGAGACATTACTTTGCTAACAAAGGTCCGTCTAGTCAAGACTATGGTTTTTCCAGTGGTCATGTATGGATGTGAGAGTTGAATTATAAAGAAAACTGAGTGCTGAAGAATTGATGCTTTTGAACTGTGGTGTTGGAGAAGACTCTTGAGAGTCCCTTGGACTGCAAGGAGACACAACCAGTCCATCCTAAAGGGATCAGTCCTGGGTGTTCATTGGAAGGACTGATGCTGAAGCTGAAACTTCAATACTTTGGCCACCTCATGCGAAGAGTAGACTCATTGGAAAAGACCCTGATGCTGGGAGGGATTGGGGGCAGGAGGAGAAGGGGATAACAGAGGATGAGATGGCTGATGGCATCACGGACTTGATGGACATGAGTTTGAGTGAACTCCGGGAGTTGGTGATGGACAGGGAGGCCTGGTGTGCTGCAATTCATGGGGTTGCAAAGAGTCAGACACAACTGAGCGACTGAACTGAACTGAACTGAATGGATTAAGAGAGGAGTAGACTTTTTGTATGTCTTGTTGGATACTTTTCACAGGTACCAGCAAGCCCTGATATAAAAGTAACCTAGGGGTGTGAGTGATGAAAGACTTTGTTGCCATGGTGTCATCTCATAAATCATCAATTATTGTCTGTTATTATAAATGTGACAGCCACATACTGTCATAAAAGGATTCACATTTTCATCTATTTTTCAGAATTTTTTTCCAGACATCATTTGCTTTGTAAAAGAAATGTCATGACAACGGTTGAACCATTCATTTGGACTTTTGTCAGTTTGGCATGTCTGCATCCCAACCTCTTTTGCATTATTGAGTAGTTTATAGTTCATAAATGTATCTAAACATGGGTATATAGCATAATAGACTAATACAGAAACAATGGAACTCTTTTGGTTGCTATGACAACCAAAACTGATCAATTTCCTGTCACTGTTTTAAAAGAAACACTCTCCAAAGACCGTAAATACTAATTAAAATTGCAAGCCATTTGCTAACATGTTCACTTTACAGATTAAAACAGTTCATGCCTAATTTATCATTTGACATGTCCTCCCACATTTGTAGTGTGGTACAGAATGAATAATAACTTCACTTGTTTACAAAATCTCCAACTTTATTTAACTATTTTTGCAGTTGTTGAAATCTAGCTGTGCCACCATAAATTCAAAAACCTCAATGAGGGGGGAGGAGCCAAGATGGCGGAGGAGTAGGACGGGGAGAACACTTTCTCCCCAACAAATTCATCAAAAGAGCATTTAAACGTCAAGTAAATTCCAAAAAACAACTTCTGAATGCTGGCAGAGGACATCAGGCACCCAGAAAAGCAACCCAACTCTTCGAAAGGAGGTAGGAAAAAATATAAAAGACAAAAAAAGAGACAAAAGAGGGAGGGATGGAGTTCCGTCCCGGGAAGGGAGTCTTAAAAAGAGAGAAGTTTCCAAACACCAGGAAACCTTCTCACTGCCAAATCTGTGCTGAGCTTTGGAAGCACAGAGGGCAACATAACAGGGAGAAAAAAATAAATAAACAATTAAAAATCGCAGACTGCGAGCCCTACGGTAACTCCCCCAACGAAGAAGCAGCGCAGACGCCTGCACACGCCATTAGCAAGCGGGGGCTGGGCAGGGAAGCGCGGCGTGGGCTGTGTCCCTTAGAGTAAGAATCTGGCCTGAATGTCCTGAGCGCTATCTGAGTGAAATAATTTGGGCTAGCAAACCAGACTGTAGGATATCTACCATGTGAAAAGCGAGCCCTAACCTAAGACAGCGCCAGGCCTGCGCACGGAACAAAGGACTGAACAGAGATAGCCGGCTGCAGGCATTCCCCCTCCAGTGACAGGCAGCCAGAGCCGGAAGGGGGCAATCGCAGCCACAGAGAGACACTATCTATAAAACTGTAAGCAGGCTTCTTTGCTAACTAAAACTTCTTGGGGGTCTGGACGGTCAACATCTGCCTGAGAAGGTGCACCAGTTTTACACCCAGATAACCGAGTGGAGGGGAGGCGATAAGTCGCAGCATTAGTGCTCGCCAAACACCTCATCACCTGAGCTGCTCGGACCTGGGAAGAGCACAAAACGCAGGCCCAACTGAGTCTGCGCCTCTGAGGACTACCCGAGTGCCTGAACCTGAGCGGCTTGGACCTGCTAGGTCAGCCCAGGGCCGGCCTTTGATTGTTCCCGGCGGAACAACCTAGAGCCCGAGCAGTGTGGGCAGGGAGGCTACACGTGCCATGAGCGGGGGCAGACCCAGTGTGGCTGAGGCACTGTGAGTGCATGCCAGTGTTATTTGTTTGCAGCATCCCTTCCTCCATCCCCACAGCTTGACTGAACAAGTGAGCCTAAAAAAAAAAAAAAAAAAAAAAGTGTCCTCCACCATCCCCTGTGTGTCAGGGCGGAAACCAGACACTGAAGAGACCAGCAAACAGAAGAAGCTATAACAGAGGGAAACGCCTTGGAAGCTACAGGCCATAGATTAAAACCCTGTGGTTACTATGGACTACATAGGAAGGGGCCTATAGATCTTGAGAAATATAAGTCGGACCAAGGAACTAGCCAAAAATGAACTGAACCCACAATACTGACAACAAAACCAGAGAAAGATCTATATATATTTTACTAATTTACGATCAATCTTTCTTTCTTTTTTTTTAAATTTTAAGTCCTCTATTGTCCTTTAATTTTCACTTTTATAACCTATTACTTTGCAAAAAAAAAAAAGACCCTATTTTTTTTCTTCTTCAGCAAACTTCATATATATATATATATATATATATATATTATAATTTTTTGACTGCGTTTTTTTTTTTCTTTTTCTTCTTTTCTTTAACATTGTATTTTTGAAATTCCAAACTCTACTCTAGATTTTTAATTTTTGCTTTTTGCTATTAGTTATCAATTTTGTACCTGTAGTTTCTTTATAATTTTCACGACCTTGTTTGTTTTTCTTTATTCGTTTTTTCTCTCTTTCTTTTCCTTCTTCTTTTCATTAACATGGTATTTTTGAAATTCTAAACTCTACTCTAGATTTTTAATTTTTGATTTTATGTATTTATTACCAATTTTATACCTTTAAGAACCCAATCTTCAGAACCCATTTTTCACTAGGGAGCGAGATTACTGGCTTGACTGCTCTCTCTCCCTTTGGACTCTCTATTTTCTCCACCAGGTCGCCTGTATCTCCTCCCTAACCCCTCTCTACTCTACCCAACTCTGTGAATTTCTGTGTGTTCCAGATGGTGGAGAACACTTAAGGAACTGATTACTGGCTGGATCTGTCTCCCTCCTTTTCATTTCCCCCTTTTATCCTTCTGGCCACCTCTGTCTCCTTCCTCCTTCTTCTCTTCTCTGTATAACTCCATGAACATCTCTGAGCGGTCCAGTTGTGGAGTGCACATAAGTGACTACTGGCTAGCCCACTCTCTCCACTATTGATTCCACCTCATCTCATTTGGGTCATCTCTAACTCCCTCCTCCCTCTTCTCTTCTCCATGTAACGTTGTGAACCTCTCTGAGTGACCCTCACAGTAGAGAATCTTCTCATCTTTAATGTAGATGTTTTATCAATGGTGCTGTATAGAAGGAGAAGTTTTGAAACTACTGTAAAAATAAGACCAATAACTGGAAGTAGGAGGCTTAAGTCCAAACCCTGACTCCAGGGAACTCCTGACTCTAAGGAACATTAATTGACAGGAGCTCATCAAACACCTCCATACCGACACTGAAACCAACAAGCACCACACAAGGGCCAACAAGTTCCAGGGAAAGACATACCAAGCAAATTCTCCAGCAACAAAGGAACACAGCCCTGAGATTCAAGTCACCCCAAAACCATAGACATCTCATAACCCATTACTGGACATTCCATTACACTCCAGAGAGAAGAAATACATCTCCATCCACCAGAACATCGACACAAGCTTCCCTAACCAGGAAACCTTGACAAGCCACCTGTACAAACCCACACACAGCGAGGAAACACAACAACAAAGAGAACTCCACGAACTGCCAGAATACAGAAAGGACACCCCAAACTCAGCAATTTAAACAAGATGAGGAGACAGAGGAATACCCAGCAGATAAAGGAACAGGATAAATGCCCACCAAACCAAACCAAAGAGGAAGAGATAGGGAATCTACCTGGTAAAGAATTCCGAATAATGATAGTGAATTGATCCAAAATCTTGAAATTAAAATGGAATCACAGATAAATAGCCTGGAGGCAAGGATTGAGAAGATGCAAGAAAGGTTGAACAAGGACTTAGAAGAAATAAAAAAGAGTCAATATATAATGAATAATGCAATAAGTGAAATTAAAAACACTCTGGAGGCAACAAATAGTAGAATAACAGAGACAGAAGATAGGATTAGTGAATTAGAAGATAGAATGGTAGAAATAAATGAATCAGAGAGGATAAAAGAAAAATGAATTAAAAGATATGAGGACAATCTCAGAGACCTCCAGGACAATATTAAACACTACAATATTCGAATCATAGGGGTCCCAGAAGAAGAAGGCAAAAAGAAAGACCATGAGAAAATACTTGAGGAGATAATAGTTGAAAACTTCCCTAAAATGGGGAAGGAAATAATCACCCAAGTCCAAGAAACCCAGAGAGTCCCAAACAGGATAAACCCAAGGCGAAACACCCCAAGACACATAGTAATCAAATTAACAAGTTCAAACACAAAGAACAAATATTAAAAGCAGCAAGGGAAAAACAACAAATAACACACAAGGGAATACCCATAAGGATAACAGCTGATCTTTCAATAGAAAGTCTTCAAGCCAGGAGGGAATGGCAAGACATACTTAAAATGATGAAAGAAAATAACCTACAGCCCAGATTATTGTACCCAGCAAGGATCTCATTCAAGTATGGAGAAATCAAAAGCTTTTCAGACAAGCAAAAGCTGAGAGAATTCTGCACCACCAAACCAGCTCTCCAACAAATACTAAAGGATATTCTCTAGACAGGACACACAAAAATGGTGTATAAATTCAAACCCAAAACAATAAAGTAAATGGCAACGGGATCATACTTATCAGTAATTACCTTAAACGTAAATGGGTTGAATGCCCCAACCAAAAGAAAAAGACTGGCTGAATGGATAGAAAAAAAAAGACCCCTACATATGTTGTCTACAAGAGACCCACCTCAAAACAGGGGACACATACAGACTGAAAGTGAAGGGCTGGAAAAAGATTTTCCATGCAAATAGGGACCAAAAGAAAGCAGGAGTAGCAATACTCATATCAGATAAAATAGACTTTAAAACAAAGGCTGTGAAAAGAGACAAAGAGGGCCACTACATAATGATCAAAGGATCAATCCAAGAAGAAGATATAACAATTATAAATATATATGCACCCAACACGGGAGCACCGCAGTATGTAAGACAAATGCTAACAAGTATGAAAGGAGAAATTAACAATAACACAATAATACTGGGAGACTTTAATACCCCACTCACACCTATGGATAGATCAACGAAACAGAAAATTAACAAGGAAACACAAACTTTAAATGATACAATAGACCAGTTAGACCTAATTGATATCTATAGGACATTTCATCCCAAAACAATGAATTTCACCTTCTTCTCAAGCGCACATGGAACCTTCTCCAGGATAGATCACATCCTGGGCCATAAAGCTAGCCTTGGTAAATTCACAAAAATAGAAAACATTCCAAGCATCTTTTCTGACCACAATGCAGGAAGATTAGATCTCAATTACAGGAGAAAAACTATTAAAAATTCCAATATATGGAGGCTGAACAACACGCTGCTGAATAACCAACAAATCACAGAAGAAATCAAAAAAGAAATCAAAATTTGCATAGAAACGAATGAAAATGAAAACACAACAACCCAAAACCTGTGGGACACTGTAAAAGCAGTTCTAAGGGGAAAGTGCATAGCAATACAGGCATACCTCAAGAAACAAGAAAAAAGTCAAATAAATAACCTAACTCTACACCTAAAGCAACTAGAAAAGGAAGAAATGAAGAACCCCAGGGTTAGTAGAAGGAAAGAAATCTTAAAACTTAGAGCAGAAATAAATGCAAAAGAAACAAAAGAGATCATAGCAAAAATCAACAAAACCAAAAGCTGGTTTTTTGAAAGGATAAATAAAATTGACAAACCATTAGCCAGACTCATCAAGAAACAAAGGAAGAAAAATTAAATCAATAAAATTAGAAATGAAAATGGAGATAACACAACAGACAACACAGAAATACAAAGGATCATAAGAAACTACTATCAAAATTTATATGCCAATAAAATGGATAACGTGGAAGAAATGGACAAATTCTTAGAAAAGTACAACTTTCCAAAACTCGACCAGGAAGAAATAGAAAATCTTAACAGACCCATCACAAGCACAGAAATTGAAATTGTAATCAAAAATCTTCCAGCAAACAAAAGCCCAGGCCCAGACGGCTTCACAGCTGAATTCTATCAAAAATTTAGAGAAGAGCTAGCACCTATCCTGCTCAAACTCTTCCAGAAAATTGCAGAGGATGGTAAACTTCCAAACTCATTGTATGTGGCCACCATCACCCTAGTACCGAAACCTGACAAAGATCCCACAAAAAAAGAAAACTACAGGCCAATATCACTGATGAACATAGATGCAAAAATCCTTAACAAAATTCTAGCAATCAGAATCCAACAACGCAATAAAAAGATCATACACCATGACCAAGTGGGCTTTATCCCAGGGATGCAAGGATACTTCAATATCTGCAAATCGATCAATGTAATACACCACATTAACAAATTGAAAAATAAAAACCATATGATTATCTCAATAGATGCAGAGAAAGCCTTTGACAAAATTCAACATCCATTTATGATAAAAACTCTCCAGAAAGCAGGAATAGAAGGAACATACCTCAACATAATAAAAGCTATATATGACAAACCCACAGCAAACATTATCCTCAATGGTGAAAAATGGAAAGCATTTCCTCTAAAGTCAGGAACAAGACAAGGGTGCCCATTTTCACCATTACTATTCAACATAGTTTTGGAAGTTTTGGCCACAGCAATCAGAGCAGAAAAAGAAATAAAAGGAATCCAAATTGGAAAAGAAGAAGTAAAACTCTCACTATTTGCAGATGACATGATCCTCTACATAGAAAACCCTAAAGACTCCACCAGAAAATTACTAGAACTAATCAATGACTATAGTAAAGTTGCAGGACATAAAATCAACACACAGAAATCCCTTGCACTCCTATACACTAATAATGAGAAAAACAGAGAAATTAAGGAAACAATTCCATTCACCATGGCAATGGAAAGAATAAAATACTTAGGAATATATCTACCTAAAGAAACTAAAGACCTATATATAGAAAACTATAAAACACTGGTGAAAGAAATCAAAGAGGACACTAACAGATGGAGAAATATACCATGCTCATGGGTTGGAAGAATCAATATAGTGAAAATGAGTATACTACCCAAAGCAATTTATAGATTCAATGCAATCCCTATCAAGCTATCAACAGTATTCTTCACAGAGCTAGAACAAATAATTTCACAATTTGTATGGAAATACAAAAAACCTCGAATAGCCAAAGCAATCTTGAGAAAGAAGAATGGAACTGGAGGAATCAACCTACCTGACTTCAGGCTCTACTACAAAGCCACAGTTATCAAGACAGTATGGTACTGGCACAAAGACAGAAATATAGATCAATGGAACAAAATAGAAAGCCCAGAGATAAATCCATGCACATATGGACACATTATCTTTGACAAAGGAGGCAAGAATATACAATGGAGTAAAGACAATCTCTTTAACAAGTGATGCTGGGAAATCTGGTCAACCACTTGTAAAAGAATGAAACTAGAACACTTTCTAACACCATACACAAAAATAAACTCAAAATGGATTAAAGACCTAAACGTAAGACCAGAAACTATAAAACTCCTAGAGGAGAACATAGGCAAAACACTCTCTGACATACATCACAGCAGGATCCTCTATGACCCACCTCCCAGAATATTGGAAATAAAAGCAAAAATAAACAAATGGGACCTAATTAACCTTAAAAGCTTCTGCACATCAAAGGAAACTATTAGCAAGGTGAAAAGACAGCCTTCAGAATGGGAGAAGATAATAGCAAATGAAGCTACTGACAAACAACTAATCTCGAGAATATACAAGCAACTCCTACACCTCAATTCCAGAAAAATAAATGACCCAATCAAAAAATGGGCCAAAGAACTAAATAGACATTTCTCCAATGAAGACATACAGATGGCTAACAAACACATGAATACATGCTCAACATCACTCATTATCAGAGAAATGCAAATCAAAACCACTATGAGGTACCATTTCACACCAGTCAGAATGGCTGTGATCCAAAAGTCTACAAGTAATAAATGCTGGAGAGGGTGTGGAGAAAAGGGAACCCTCTTACACTGTTGGTGGGAATGCAAACTAGTACAGCCACTATGGAGAACAGTGTGGAGATTCCTTAAAAAACTGGAAATAGAACTGCCTTATGATCCAGCAATCCCACTGCTGGGCATACACACTGAGGAAACCAGAAAGGAAAGAGACACATGTACCCCAATGTTCATCGCAGCACTGTTTATAATAGCCAGGACATGGAAGCAACCTAGATGTCCATCAGCAGATGAATGGATAAGAAAGATGTGTACATATACACAATGGAGTATTACTCAGCCATTAAAAAGAATACATTTGAATCAGTTCTAATGAGGTGGATGAAACTGGAGCCTATTATACAGAGTGAAGTAAGCCAGAAAGAAAATCACCAATACAGTATACTAACGCATTATATATGGAATTTAGAAAGATGGTAACAATAACCCTGTGTACGAGACAGCAAAAGAGACACTGATGTATAGAACAGTCTTATGGACTCTGTGGGAGAGGGAGAGGGTGGGAAGTTTTGGGACAATGGCATTGAAACATGTAAAATATCATCTATGAAATGAGTTGCCAGTCCAGGTTCGATGCACGATACTGGATGCTTGGGGCTGGTGCACTTGGACGACCCAGAGGGATGGTGTGGGGAGGGAGGAGGGAGGAGGGTTCTGGATGGGGAACACATGCATACCTGTGGCGGATTCATTTTGATATTTGGCAGAACTAATACAATTATATAAAATTTAAAAATAAAATAAAATTAAAAAAAAAAAACTCAATGAATTTTAAAATGCAAGGAAAGATTTTGAAAAGTAATTTCTGGATTAAGGTTGAAATGTTTGCTTTAACTCTTTCCTATAAATGCTTATATATATGGCAAAACCAATACAATATTGTAAAGTTAAAAAATAAATTTAAATTAAAAATGAATATGAAAAAATAAATAAAGAAGACGTTGCAAAATTTTCAAAAGAACATGTGAAAAAATGTCTTGTCCCACAATCTATTCAGTTAGATGACTAGTAAATTTGGTTAAAATCTGCAATGATTTATTTAGTGAAGGTACCAGCTGAAACTCTGAGAAATTCATCTTTTGAAAGAAAGTGGTAGATTCGGGGGGAAAAATTAAAAATCCATCAGGCAATACAGTCATAGTACTGTATAATCTAATATTATGTCCTCCCTTCTCCACTCACACACATTTTATACAGGCTTTAAAGTACATACTTCATCTTTTCATGGGGAAGGAGACATGAGGCAAGTATTTCTATTTAAGAGAGTACATAAGAGCAGTGCTACAAATTATTAAACTATCTTTGGAGAATTTCCATGTCTGACTAACACTTGTGAAAATAACAGGATACCGTTATCCTATATAGAGCTTTTTTTAACTAAAGTTATTTTTTCAGCATTCATAAATCACATTATGAAAAAAGCTTTGCTAGTGTGCATCATTTTGATTTAAATATTAAGAAAGGAAAGAACCCTGCACTGATCATGTCCATTTTTTTACTAATTAACAAATCTAGAACTTGATTAAAATACTTTCCAAAGCTAAATGGATTCTTCCTAGACTTCAAATAATCACCTAGCATTTCTAGAGAGGCTGATACTAATACAATTATGTAAAGTTTAAAAATAAAATAAAATTAAAAAAAATAAAAAAAAATTAAATATAATACATATGATCCAGTTGATTCCCTAAAAAGGAGAAGCTGCAACTTAAAATGTTCGCCTCCAAAAATACCTACAGAATGTGCTGTTTTGTGGGGGATTAAGCAAAACAGATGACGTGAGGTCCCTGTCCCTGTTACTATCTGAACAATACTATTCTTACCAAAATTTATTGCTTAACAGGGCCTGTCCTGACACTCCCATGACAGACCCACCCCATAACTCCTGTTAATCAACACGGATTATACATCCAAAGAAAGTAAAAATCCTTTAGTGGGTCTCCTTTGGTTGTACAAAAAGGAGTGACAAAGTGCTTCCAACTGCTTCTTAACCCAGCAGCTGTAGCCTCAACACTCTAGGACTCAGAAGGCTGTCTGACAGCCCGTGCTCACAGATGCTCCTCTTCTTCTAGCGCCAGCTCAATGACTCAGAAGCAGGAATTTTATATCACCCCAGTGTTTAAGTGAAAGCTCCAGTGCCCTTATTTCAAAAGGAAATCTGGTTAGCCTGAAGCAATGAAAACTAATCTGAATGCAGTCAGTCATTGGCTGGAAGCATATGCTCAGTAAAACAAAGACTGAAATAAGGTTTGTTTGTTTGTTTTCTTCATATATATAGCCACTTCAACTGTGCCTACATCCTGTCTTTGTTTGTTTGTTTGTTTGTTTGTTGCATAGATTCCTCATTTCAGAAAAAACTTACAAAATGTCATAACTGCTATACAGTGCTATGTGAGAAATAGAAAATAATGTAACTGATAGTAACATTCAACTGCTCAATAAATATTTATTGGATTTGAAGACTAAATGTCAGGAAAATTTGCTGGATAATGGAGATAACAGAGGTCAGCAAAACAAAGGCATGGTCCCTACCTTCACAGAGATTATTAAATTTTGTGAGACACGACAATCTTGTGAGAGACATCCACAGGTCCATCTGATCAATAAGAAAACAAAGACTTAAGAAATGTTCACTGGTTAGCTTGTGATCAGAGAGCTAGTTATTTACAGTGATGGATTAAACACAAGATTTCTGACTACAAACTAAGGACTCCTACCGCTATAACAGTATTTTCAAAAGTGTATTTCATGGGATACCAGTCTTCTAAACAAAAGGTTCTTTTAGTCAAAATACTGAGAAATTGTGTATATCACATCTTATAGATTCATAGAGCAAATTAATGAATTATAAGCCCTGAGAAGACCTGTGATAAATGAACTTGTTTATGTTTGTTTAACACCATATTTCCCAAACTTATTTGACCCAAAACTCTCTCTGAGGAAAAAAGGGATCCACAGTGACTCAGGAACTGATGATAAATTTAGTATATTGGATACGGAGGGTGAGGGGTGTTTTACAGAAAGGACATGTCTGCTGGAGAGGTGCACAGTACCTTTTAAAATCTATGCATGACCATGGATGTGTGTGACTATAGAAGACTATGATATATTCTAGATATCATAGATATAGTATGAAATTACTAGATATTATGAAAGAAATGAAGATATATATGTGGTAAGATAATGAGGTCTATGTACATTACCAGGATGATGGAAAATTTAGGATATAAACAAGAAAATGGAACTGAAGAGTTCCCCTGACCTTCTTTTTTAGCCACTTCCAACACTTACTCAGGAATGAGAAGATCAAATCTCCCCCTAATCAAACTTTCCCCTCATGGCTGATTCTAGAACTAGAGCAGTAAATATACAAAATGAGCTTGGGGCATCTTATAGTACTAGAAAGTAAAGAAGTGCTCAGAAAAATATACAATGACAGGGACATGTAGAAAGTACACAGCAGCCAGCTGAAACAGCACCCAATGCCAAAAGCTGGAAAAATTTAAGGAATAAAATGAGTAATGTTGTATTGGATTACAAGCCAAAATATAAATTAAATACCTATGAGATCATAGTGGAAAAAAAATGAGTGAATAAATAATAAGAGGCAAATCTTCCTTGCAAAAGAATTCCAAATAATTTCTGCAAATGCTTTGCCCTTATGAACGTGAAGCATAAATAACTCCCTACTCCTTAACTGTGGGCTGCACATAGTGACCTCCTTCCAAAAACTTCAGAAGAGTACAGTATAGACAGGGAAAAGAAAAAAAATAACTTTATATAGTGGAGAAACTTAGTAAACACTACAGAAGCCAGGTGATCAAGTCAACCCCAACAATGATAAGTCATAATGATTTTATGTATCTTTGATGTGTTGAAAATGGCACATTACTGCTGAGGTCTTCTTTCCAAAGACATAATTTAACAATGAGAAAAACATCAGACAAACTCCCATTGAAGGACATTCCACAAATACCTGACCTATACTTCTCAAAACGGTTAAGGTCATCAAAAACAAGGAAAGTCTGAAAAACTGGCAGAAGGCAAGAAGAGTCTAAGGAGACATGAGGACTAAGCATAAGGTGGTATCTTACATCTTGATCTTCCCTTGTGGCTCAGCTGGTATAGAATCCGCCTGCAATGCGGGAGACCTGGGTTCGATCCCTGGGTTGGGAAGATATCCTGGAGAAGGGAAAGGCTACCTACCCACTCCAGTATTCTGGCCTGGAGAATTCCATGGACTGTATAGTCCATGGGGTGGCAAAGAGTCGGACGTCACTGAGCAAATTTCACTTTACATACTAGAATAGAAAAAGGACATTAGGGGACATTGAAGAAGTCTAAATAAACCATAAACTTGAACAATAGTATATCAATACTGGTTCACTAACTGTGACAACTGATTCATTAATTTTAAGATATTAACAATAAGGAAACTGGGTACAGGGTATATGTCAAGTCTTTTGTACTCCCTTTACAATTTTTCTGTAAATCTAAAACTATTTAAAAAAAATTTTTAAAAAATAAAACTATTTTAAAATAAAAACTTCATTAAAATGAAAAACCATCATCTCTAACCATTTTGGTACCAAGCTCAGCTTTATTAAAAACTGCTTTGTCTCTACATGAATCTCAAATTTAGTCCCCAAAATCACAAGGAGTGATTTTTGAAGAGGGAGGGCTGGACAAACACAAATTAAGGAAAGCACTATTTGTTTATAATGCAACTGAAAAGTAAAATATGTATATACGATTTTTTAATGGGCTGCTTCAAACAGAAGTCACCAATTCCCTTTATGTAATGTTCTGAATACAGTGGGAGCTTTATTGCCACAAGTAAACCATGATTAAACAATAAAAACTACTAACTTTTTATATTTAATATGTTAGATACATCAATATCAATATAATATCAATATATTGATGAGCTATAAATTATACCAATGTAATTCAATGCGTTTTTGTAAAACGCTTACAGAATAAAGAATATAAAATGACTATTTTTGTTATTTAGGTTAATTTCAATTTAAAGTAGCATAAGCATACAGCTCTGTTGATTATATTGCAGAAACATACTACTTAGCTAGAAATAGCCATTTTATTTTTTAACATAAATTTATTTATTTTCACATTATCTTCATTATTTTCACATTATCACATTATTTTCACGTTTTGAGAAGTATAGAGGTATATTCACTTTTCACATTATCTTCATTTTATTTTTTAATATACATTTATTTATTTTAATTGGAGGTAATTATTTTACAATATTGTAGTGGTTCTGCCATATATTGACATGGATCCGCTACAGGTGTATACGTGTTCCCCATCCTGAACCCCGACCCCCCACCTCCCTCCCCTTCCCATCCCTCTGGGTCATCCCAGTGCACCAGCCCCGAACACCCTGTCTCATGCATCGAACCTGGACTGGTGATCCATTTCACATAAGATAATACACATATTTCAGTGCCATTCTCCTGAATCATCCCACCCTCTCCCTCTCCCATAGAGTCCAAAAGACTGTTCTATACATCTGTGTCTCTTTTGCTGTCTTGCATAAAGGGTTATCATTACCATCTTTCTAAATTCCATATATATGTGTTCATATACTGTATTGGTGTTTTTCTTCCTGGCTTACTTCACTCTGTATAATAGGCTCCAGATTCATCCACCTCATTAGAACTGATTCAAATGTATTCTTTTTAATGGCTGAGTAATATTCCATTGTATATATGTACCACAGCTTTCTTATCCATTCATCTGCTGATGGACATCTAGGTTGCTTCCATGTCCTGGCTGAAATAGCCATTTTAAATGAAAATGTCCAAATCATCTGACCTCCATCAAATAAAAATCAATGAATAATTCATATATATATAAATAAAAATATTGTCTATAGGGAGAATCTCTGGTAATAATAAATCAGTTCAAAATGTTTTAAATACTTCTAATTGCAACAAATCAAAGCATGGCTGCTATTTTTAATAGGCTTGAATATTTTATATGTTTTCACATTATTTACATATTTTTAAAATCTATAACACTACATATCAGATGATATATCACTTTGTATCATGAATTATGAGCTATCACTTTACATGAATCTACTGATTGAGCTACATATAATTTTAACATCTTAGTTTTCTAATGGATATATTAAGACAATCTTTTACATTTTATGGCTGAATCATTTTGTACCGGCCCTCTTTTCAACATTATAATTAGTTAAAAAACAAAAACTCCCAATAATAATCCAAAGTAACAGCAGATCTTTGAAGTCCTAGTATACTGGGAGGAGGTGAACCCTTTGAACAAGTGTATTTTTTGTATTGAAAACTCAGGTATTATCAAAAATAGAAAGCAGGGCACGTCTTTAAGGTGCTTCACACATATCTGCAGGACTGTTGAGCATGTTGCCATGGAACATAATTCCTTCAAGGACTGCAAACCAAAGAACGGCCATTTTGGCATAATAGTCCCATTTCCGTGGTGGATTCATGTTGATGTATGCCAAAACCAATACAATATTGTAAAGTAATTAGCCTCCAATTAAAATAAATAAATTTATATTTAATTTTTTTTTTAAAAAAGAATAGCCATTTTGGCATAATAGTCCCATTTCTGAACATTATTTTGTAGCATTCATCAAGATGTATTACAAACCCTACCAATTTAGGGACAATGCACCACCTTTTCAAATGCATTCATACTGGGTCTTAGAATCAACTCTGTTTTAGCAACTAATAAGTTACACTGACAAACTTTTAAGAATAGGGCTATACAATTTTAGAAAATGTACCACTCTCTTTGTAAATTAATGATATGTTCCCCATTTCACAATAATAAGTGGTTATCACCATTTCCTCTTTATCCTGTCTCATTCATTTAGTTAAAACTACCCAGCACCCTCCAGAGAAATTCATGGTCTGTCACCTTTCTCACTGCTGTCTAGATTTATGGATATTTTGGCAGTCCCTTCATTTTCACATCCCTAGACAACTCTTCTAACTATACTTAAAAAAAAAAAAAAAAAAAAAGGACAGACTTTACCCGAACATTGAAACAAGTATCCTACTTACAAGCCTATTTTCCTTCTATAAATCCACTTTCCTTTCCTTTATATTAAAGAGACACACAGCCTGAAACCTAATATACTGTACCTTCACATTATTAAATGTAACATGCAGAACATTACATTATTATGGTACACATAGCCAAGAAAAAAAAAATTTTATGGGATTATGGCAATTAAGACTTCCTTCACTTTGGGTGATGTGACACAGGCTTGACTATAATGTCACCCTACTTAAAGTCTGTGTAAACAACATTATCTTAGTCACTCTGCATTACATTTCCAACTGTGAGCAAAATTACAAGGTCACAGTGGACAAGAATGTAGGTAATCCCAAGGAAACCATGTAAATTGCTTGCTCAAGGTTCAAACTGGATTTTCAATAATAACAAAAAGGAATCTTTTTATACTAATATTATAGTATTATTATCTAAACGTCATCCATGACAAAGCATCTGGGTATGCTTGGAGACAGTAGTTAAGACAAAAGTGTCTATGATTTTGGTGTTTTGTGGATAAAAGATAAGTGTTTGCCAAGGCTTCCTTCAGGCTAACAAAAGCGTCTGCACTGAGTAAGGAGTAGTAGTAGAACAGTGGTAAATGGTTTCATGAAGCTTCTGAGACAGTAAAGAATTCACCTGCAATGCAGGAGACCCAGGTTCCATCCCTGGGTCAGCAAGAGCCTCTGGAGAAGGGATTGACTACCCACTCCAGTATGGCCTGGAGAATTCCTTGGACAGAGGAGCCTGAGGGGCTATAGTCCATGGGATTGCAGAGTCAGACATGACTGAGCAACTAACACTTCACTTCAAACAGTTTTGTAAAGATCCATTGACATCACAAATGCAAACAATAGTTTTTAGAAATGTGGATGAAAACGCAAAATAGCAATTCTTATATTTCTTCCTTTCCTGTTTTTATAAATAAAAATACATGAATCATGTTTCATGTTGATGTATGGCAAAACCAATACAATATTGTAAAGTAATTAGCCTCCAAATAAAATAAATAAATTTATATTAAAATAAATAAAAAAACTCTGTCCCACTTAAAAAAAAAAAAAACATGATTTTTATTTTCTCAAAAAAGTAGAGTGGTAATTTTCCAACAGTCTTCTCAGTCACTTTTTTTTTTTTTTTTTTTACACCCAAGATGTGCTGTCTTGAAAATGCTCTGACCTACAGAAACTAGCTGAAAGGTTTTGGGATATCTCTGTTTTGAGTGATTTACTTAGTGCTTATTGAAAAAGTTAGATAACTTGATTACATCTCCACATAGGATAGGTATGATCAGGGAAAAAAATAATCTAGATTAACTTGGCAAAAGTTCTTCTTCACTGAACTAATGGAAGTAATACAGTAAGCAAAATAGCGGTTTTCAGAGTATGCTTAAACTGTAAAGCAGGATGCCAATTAGCAAAAACTGGCAATGGAAGTTCTTAAATATGGGCCCAAGGGTCAGTTCACAAATACACCAAAATGGGTAAAAACACTCAAAGGCAACTTATGTGGGATTTTCTAGGCTGATTGTCACATTTGGACAATGAAGGATGCACATGTGAATTGTATTAATCTGGAGGTCATTTGAACAAAGTGTGTGAACCACAATTTTCTTGAAATATCTGATATTGAAACTGTAGGAAGCCAATTCACTTCCTAGGAATGCTACAGTCAAACATTTTTCTCAGGACTATTCATAAAAAGAGAGGTCTCTAAAAATGTCTTCATCACCAGAGATTAACTGATTTAGATTCTGTTTGCCAGAACTGAAAACTTCCATAAGTAGAAGCTTCACTAAAAACATAACTATGTTCAATATTCTCATAGATAAAAAAAGTTTCCTTTTTAAGAGTCATTGGCAATAATAGGTATTCTGGGTATTCTGTGCTTGAGATAGTATATATACTTGTGTTTGAACATGTGAGTGTCTGTGAGTGTGTTTCATGGCATATTTGCAATTCCAGGAGTTTAAATAAGATCAGTTTCAAGTCTTTCCATTTTATATTTTAATCTCATAATATTAGATAGTTATGCTTCTGAGTGTTCTTTCTGGTACATATAGAATCTAAGAAATCCTGAAACCTCTTTGTTAAACCTCAGGTTAAAGATCCAGATCTTCCTAATGAAAAGTCTCTCCAAATGCAAAATCCAATTACTTACTCTCCCTCTATCCAAATAGAAATACAGACTATACAGAATAGTCAACCTGAGTCCTCTCAATACTTTAAGTAGCTGTGTGCAGCACCATAAAAGCACTGCTAGAAACAAATCTTAAATGAGCTGAAAATACTGAATAGTCTCTTCTTTGAATCTGAAATCTGCATAAAGTGAATTTGAAAAGAAACAAAAAGTCACAACAAACAGTGGTGGAACTTTGACTGCATTTTCAGCATTTGAAATATGATGCTTCAGAGTATGCAACATTGAAGATTAATTCAAGATGGTGTGTTATGACAGTCTAGTCCTTCTAATGCTGAACACCTGCTTCCATCTTCTATCCCTCCCATGCCCGCAATTGTCCTTGAATTAAGAGACACACAAGATAAACAGGATAAACTCATAATCTTAAATAAGTGAGAGAGTGTTACAACAGTTTTCACAGATTGATAAAATTCAATTTTGGCTTTATGCTTTATGCACAATAAGTAAATTGAGGTTCAAGGAAAGGGGGTGATATGTATCATAGATCAAAGGTTATAGTTTGTTTCTAAGAGACTGCTTAGTCAAACATCCTAATTTTACAGATGTAGCAATTGAGGTCCCAAGCCACAGAGTGATTTTCAGGGTTGTTAAGGCCATGAACTTCTGACTTGAAATTTTCCAGAGCTCTTCCTGGTACACCACACTATTTCATCAAATGAGGCTTTATGAGAAAGTGCTTTGTAACCTGGAAAATAGTTTACAAAATTTTACATACTATTTGTATGCTTATCACAACTTCATATATTTTAAATGAAAAATAGTGGCATAAATAGTGTCAGTAAACATTGCTATGTGCACTAAGTGATCAGAATCAATATTTCATCTGTAATGTATAATCATGGAAGAGAATCAATTAAAAAAAATCATTTTTTTCTTCAAAGAAATATTTGTTTAAAAAATACCTACTACATTTGCAAGAATGTTAAGACATAGGAACTCATATAATGCTAGTAGGAGCACAAACCAGATCAGATTTAAAGAGCAATTTGGCAGTAACTATTAAATTAAAGCCCACAATTCAAAAATCTCACTTATGGCGTATACACCAGAGGAATTCTCCCACATGGACACAAGAAAATATGATGTTCATTACAGTACTGTATTTAAAGGGAAAAAAGCTAACCAAGGTTTATTTTGAAAATTCTGTCAATCTATTTGAATCTCCTTTTATACGTGCTGTCTGATTTTCTTTTTATAAACATTTAAGTTCAGCAAATATGTTTTTGGTCCCTTTAAAAGTAGTCATGTATGGATGTGAGAGTTGGACCATCAAGAAAGCGGACTGCCAAAGAATTGATGCTTTTGAACTGTGGTGTTGGAGAAGACTCTTCAGAGTCCCTTGGACTGCAAGGAGATCAAACCAATCAATCCTAAAGGAAATCAGTCCAGAATTTTCATTGGAAGGACTGATGCTGAAGCTGAAGCTCCAATACTTCAGCCACCTGACCCAAAGAGCTGACTCATTGAGAAAGACCCTGATGCTGGGAAAGATTGAAGGTAGGAGGAGAAGGGGATGACAGAGGATGAGATGATTGGATGGCATCACTGACTCAATGGACATGATTTTGAGCAAGCTCTGGGAGTTGGTGATGGACAGGGAAGCCTGGCGTGCTGCAGTCTGTGGGGTTGCAAAAAGCTGGACACAACTGAGCGATTGAACTAAACAGAAAACTAGATTGGCTATCCTGAGTCTGGCATGGTAAAACTGTAGTTCCTGATTTTAGGACAGTGGAATAAAACAATAATTTCAAGCATAATTATGATATTTTTTAATGTTATATACACAATATATTTCAGCTTCATGACCTCCTCTGAATGTACAGTAAGTATGTAAGTGGGCGGCCCCATGGCAAATAGATGGGGAAACAATGGAAACAGTGAAAGACTTTATTTTCTTGGGCTGCAAAATCACTGCAAATGGTGACTGCAGCCAGGCAATTAAAACACACTCGCTCCTTGGAAGAAAAGCTATGACAAACCTAGACAGTGTATTAAAAAGCAGAGATATTACTTTGCCAACAAAGGTCCATAGAGTTTTTCCAGCAGTTATATATGGATGTGAGAGATGAACCATAAAGAAGGCTGAGCACCAAAGAATTGATGTTTTTTAACTGTGGTGCTGGAGAAGACTCCTGAATGTTCCTTGAACATCAAGAAGATCAAACTAGTCAATCCTAAAGGCAATCAATCCTGAATATACATTGGAAGGACTGATGCTGAAACTAAAGCTCCAATACTTTGGCCATATGATGTGAAGAGGTGACTCATTAGGAAAGACCCTGATGCTAGGAAAGATTGAGGGTAGGAGGAGAAGGGGATGAGAGAGGACAAGATGGTTGAATGGCATCACTGACTCAATGGACACATTTTAGCAAACTCCAGAAGATAGTGAAGTACAGGAAAGCCTGGAGTACTGCAGTCCGTGGGGTCACAAAGAGTCAGACATGACTGAGCGAATGAATAAAATATACATATATACACACATATAATGAAATTAGATGTTTTGGTAATTAGTCTGATTCTAGTTGTCAGGTTATAAAATGTATTGATCCAACGTATATGAACTTTGAAATCAAACAGCCTTGATTCAAATGCTAGCTCAGTATTTGTAGGCTGTGTGGCCTTAGATAAATCACTAACCTTCATTGTACCTCAATGTCATCATCTGCAAAACAAGGATCACAATAATAGCTCTGCTTTATGGGGCTGTCATGATGATTAAATGAACTAATACATGAAAAATCACCAGGTGTATCATGTTTGAAAACTGTTAGATACTATAATGTTCTGCAAAAAAAAAAAAAAAAAAAAAAGCTAGTTTGTAAAAATTTATCCTGAATAACTTTATTTATATGCCTGCTGCTGCTAAGTTGCTTCAGTCGTGTCTGACTGTGCAACCCCATAGACGGCAGCCCACCAGGCTCCCCCGTCCCTGGGATTCTCCAGGCAAGAACACTGGAGTGGGTTGCCATTTCCTTCTCCAATGCATGAAAGTGAAAAGTGAAAGTTAAGTCGCTCAGTCATGTCCGACCCTCAGCGACCCCATGGACTGCGGCCTTCCAGGCTCCTCCGTCCATGGGATTTTCCAGGCAAGAGTTTTGGAGTGGGGTGCCATCACCTTCTCCAATTTATATGTCTACATAGGTCAAATGCATCAAAAAGTCACTTATTTCTTAGATTCTCTACCTTTGAGGATTAACCAATTAACTAAGAATCTCCATTTGTTAAATTTTTCAGGGAGCGGTTTTAATTAATTACTTCATTTAAACATAGTTCATCCATATAACACAACAGATTACTTTTGATCAAAACTATCTGCTGATCTAGAAAGGGAAGCACTGTCCACCCAAACTTTATTTAAGTAAATAAACATCAGCTGTTTTACACGGTGTCATATGTATTGACCAGTTGTCCAACCGTTTCTCATCTTTCATATGTGTCTGTATTAAACCTGCAAGTAGAATAATATGTCAAGAAGTGAAAGGTGGGGATTTTTTAGTTAAGATTTGACATTTGGCATTATTTTATTTCTTTTTCACTTTTCTCCTTTTAAAAATTCATCTAAGTTTCTCATCAAAAATGACAATATTAATTTACCATCCTAAGGATTTATGGTATATATCATAGGGGTTGTTAAAGCAAGTTTGCTGCTAAGTCACTTCCGTCGTGTCCGACTCTGTGTGACCCCATAGACGGCAGCCCACCAGGCTCCCCCATTCCTGGGATTCTCCAGGCAAGAACACTGGAGTGTGTTGCCATTTCCTTCTCCAATGCATGAAAGTGAAAAGTGAAAGTGAAGTCGCTCAGTCGTGTCCGACTCTTAGCGACCCCATGGACTGCAGCCTACCAGGCTCCTCCATTCATGGGATTTTCCAGGCAAGAGTACTGGAGTGGGGTGCCATCGCCTTCTCCGTAAAGCAAGTTTAGCAGTGGGTAGTTTTCTTTTTTTTCCTAGAGAGATTGGAATTTAATTGTTTCCTTTTTAGACAAATATTCTTTTGGATTGCCAGTGATGAAGGGGTATACAGATGTCAAAAGCAATGTAGCACAGTGGGATTATGTGCTAAGGTCCAGGGCAAGACAGAAAAACAGGCAAAGTCCAGATCAGTCCAAGCTACTTCTTAGTAAAATCTCAAATGACCAACTTTTGTTTTATCTTTGCCAATGCCTATTAAAAGTTCAAATGAAGTTTTGTTGTGTTAACTACTTACATTTCTTTTATTTCTTATTTTAACCATTTGTAAAAACAAAGGAATTTCACTAGATAAAATTGGGAATTTGTTTAAAGGCAAGCCAATTTAAAATAAAACAACACATGCTAATATACATGGCTTTCTTCCTATTAAAGCACCATAAATAGGGCTTTATATAGTAGCCTTAATTATATGACAGAACCTATACCTAAACATTGTCTTTTGGACATAGACGAAATGATCTCATACCACATTTCATTGATAAACATGAAAACAAAAAAATTCATGATTTTATCTTAGTTTTCAAACCACATTGAGGTAAAACTATCTTGTCTATTTCTATATAGTAAGAAAAATATCACTAAGTGCATAACCACAGTTTTTAATATCAGGGGAATTATTTACAAGCACTCCACTTATTATTTATTTACTTTATATGAATTTTCCATCATCAAGACCTTTGGGTGCATTTATAACATACTGAGATTTTTTTTTTTTTTAATCACAGAGGACTTACAATTTAAACTAAAGGTTGCAAACTAAGTCCATAGGCTAAATTCAGACCACAGTTGAGTTTTGCTTTGCCTGCATAGCATTGCTTTTTTTTCTTTTTTTTTGGGGGGGGGGCGGTTATTGACTTTGTTACCAACATTTAAGAATTGGGGAATTTAATATAAAATTCTGGATTCCCAGCTTCTCTTAAACAGTCAGATATTAACAACACTGAGCCTGAATTCCCATTCTGGTAGCAATCAGCTGAGTTGAGTAATAGCTGCCACCTTTGGAGAAGGAAATGGCAACCCACTCCAGTATTCTTGTCTGGAGAATCCCATGGACAGAGGAGCCTAGTGGGCTACAGTCCATGGGGTTGCAAGAATCAGACACGACTAAGCAACTAAACCTACCTTGGAAAGAATATATGTTCTCCTGGTCACCATAGTCCCCACCACTCCCTACTGTTTATGGCCTTTCGTTTATGCTACCATCCTTGCTTCAGTAGGTATTAGAATTTGTGAGTCTCCTGTTTCTCTGTAGTTTGTGTGTCAGTATATATACTTTCAAAAACATTTCACAGTTTTTCTCTGATTACAGCAAATGTAAAAACTGCATATATAATGTGTTCAGATTAATATATCTGCATATGTAATGTGTGTTCTTATTAATCTAGAAGTAAATCTATACAGTTATTAACTATTTTGTTTAATTTAGAGAAAAAAGTTGACATTAATTTGCATGTCATTATACTTTTAAAAAGTCCATTTCAATGCCTGAATTCAATTGCATTTATATAAAATCAAAAACACTTGTTTTCAATATCCCAAACCTAACCTCAAAGCTTAATCCATTTAAACTTTTTCAGTTAAAATAATTCATTAATTAAATCTAGTAAGTTCTAGTCTCCCTAACATTGAAGTTACAGTTTAAAAACAAGTTTAGCACTTAAGGAGGCACATCCACTGCTTCAGGTCACTTGGATATTCTTTAGTGTGCATGATATTTAAGAGTAACATTCAGTACAGAAAATACCCCAGATATTTGAAACGCCACCCTGATGATTTTCATTTTCCATGTTGAAAACCCAGGACAAATCACATGGTATGGCCCCCATCTTCCCAACAACCCTATGACATTGTCCTTGTAAAAAAAAATACAGATAAAACATGCATCATGAGCAGCCCTGAAGGAAGGGGGCAAAAGTCAACAAAGGGTGACTTAACCTGAAGAGGGGATGCTACTGGCAGGCAATATCAAAATGTACTTTAGAATCATGGGTTGCCTTCCTTGTCCCTTAAATCTCTGTTAACTGCCCATTCATTGTTCCCATTACAACCTAAAAGGTATGAAGCCTTGAGCAATATGGCGTCTCTGGTTGCAATTTAGCTGAAATTGCATATATAAAGTATAAATATATATAAACATATATAAAGTATAAATCTTAAGAGTTTCAAATACTTTAAAAAGGTATTTTTAGAGTAAAAATAATTTCAAATATTTTAGAACTAGCATCATGCTTACAGCATATATATCTGTGCCTAATGCTTAGAAAAATCCAGGAGATTAGAACGCCTGTTTGTTTGTTTTGCATTATTGCTATAGCACACTTAATAGCCTGTGCTGCCCTGCAAAAGTGAATGTACCTTCCTAAGCATTTCAGAGCCACAGGGCAGGTGAATTACTTTCCCATGATTTTACATATGTGACATTATTTTTATGTCAGTGACCTTACTCAACCCCCATCAACTTTGTAGCCTTTCTCTAGCTTCTGCTTTAGTCCCCAGGAAAGGAGATGCTTTCTGTGGTGGAAGTCATCTCCCACCTGTATGATCCCGGGATCCACTCTCAGTTAATACAGTATATATGAATGATCATTAACTGGCAATAGTGAAACTGTGAAGACCCCAATTAACTAAAACCCTCAAATAGATAGACAGATTCTAATCAGGTATTTGGATTTTATTATTAATTAAGGATTAAGCAAGATTCAATATTTGCTGCTGAAAATTTTAAACAGTTCTACTTTCCTACCTTAGTAAATATAACACAGGGAACAAAATTATCGAAGTTGGGCTGAATCTGTACAGGCTCCAGGACATTCCCAGGAAGTTGATTTTTAAAAAATAAATACATAAATACCTGTTAACAGCTTGTTTTCTTGTCATTTGCCTCTTCCTTCTAAAAGGAGAGTGTAGCAAAAAATAAATAAATAAAACTGGTTAATTGAGAGCTCTGGTTAGTTAGTTTCCAATTAATCAAGGCTTTATTATATTTTACAAAAAAATCTTCTTAAATTCTGCAGAAATTTTAGATAGGTTACACACAATGAAACACCAGCAGGGAAAACACAAAGAAAGTTGGAAAGCCTGAATTGCTATCAGATAGTGTTTTAAATATATGAATAATGTTATTACAATTCTGGTCTAATCCCCACTGAGTAAAGAATAATGTGAAATGTCATGTGGTTTAGGGCTTTTCTATGTATGAAGGCAAGGAAATATCATTATAGATTTATGTTGAAGAAAGTGGCCTAGGGTCATAACAATTTCAAAAAAGGATTCAGGAATATTGTGCCTTTTCCCTTTCTCTCAAGAGGCTTCCTTCCCATCCCATTGGGTATGCCAATACTTTTTAGGGAAAATAATCCTTTCTAATTTTTTTCTCATTTTTATCAGGCCAACAGGATGATAAAAGTAAGCCAGTATCAATGCTATGCCTTAATTTCCTAAACATGGAGCCATTAATCACACAGCTCACTATACACTTTTTCTGAAGCAATACTGAACTATCTTACATCTTCCCCAAAAGGGTTATGTGCACACGTGCGCACGCACACACACACACACTCAGACACATACACATACACAGTCATACACACATCTGCACAAAATAAGTTAAATATACAAAAGAGATTGATAAAAACCCATATAATCATCTTAGTTAATAAAACAACCATTATTTCTAACAGTATAATAGTTCCCAGTGCTCCTATACCCTTTAAGAACAATGAAATTTAAAATGATAAGCTGAAAAACAAAACCTGTAAGTAATGTAATTTGGCTATTTTGAGCCTTATTCCATTTCTTAGTAGTACAGAAACAGGAATCTCCCTCTAATACCCACTACAAATATATATGGTCAGTTCATCACCTCTTCAAAATCTATCCTTCTAATAGCTTTTTTTTGAAAGGCAACTGCTTTCCTGCTTAAAGGTCTATAGAAAGATTTTTTAAATAAACCACAGTTGCAAACATATATCTGAGGTTGCTGGGGAAAGGAAGTGACAGTGAAGGAATGAGAGCATTTTTCACCTACTCTTGTGTCTGTCACTTAATTGTCAGAACTATTTGTTTTTGTTTTATAGTTCACTTACCCAACCTGTTTTGAAATTACATTTTCTTAAAGTAGAATATACTCATACATACCAAGTCAATGATTATGCATACTTCCTTAATCTAGTGGGCTTTATGTTGGAGGACTTATTTCCCTTTCACCAGAGATCCTCCTTCTTTAACTATAAAACTTTCTAAACTCCACAGAACTTTTTTTGACTGTCACCATATGTACATAATTATACTAAGTTAAGAAAAAATAATTTAAATCTTCTATAGCTTAAGTTTAATAGATTATTTAAAATAGATTTTGAAATTACCAAATTCTGAAACATTCTTGTTAGAATTATCCAATAAATATATAAATATCCATGAGCTAACTGTCCTTTTATTAAGGATTTTTAAATTTATTAGAAAATTAGGAGTTTACCTTGACTTTTGAAAATTTCTCATTTGTCTTGTCAATTGTTTAAGAATGCATTTTACAATACTGCCTAACACTAGTTATAACTTCAGGACCTTAGGGACCACAAGATAAATACATATACTTTATTTTTGACATTCAAAACAAAACATGATTTCTACATTTCTGAATTTGTTCAGAAGCAGTATCATTCAATCAAAGTAGTTGCCATATATTCAAATTTCCAAAAGATCAATAAAACATTTTCTATGTTTTAATATATGTAAAATGATTGTACACCTTAAAAACATACAAATTGGGCTTCCATGGTGGCTCAGTAGTGAAGAATCCACAGGAGACATGAGTTTGATCCCTGGTTTAGGAAGATTCTACATGCCAAAGAGCAACTAAGCCTGTGTGCCATAAATATTGAGCCTGTGGTCTAGAGAATGGGAACTGTAACTACAGAGCCCACATTCAGCAACTACTGAAGCTCCTGTGCCCTACAGCCCAGCTCTGCAACAAGAGAAGCCACTGCAATGATAAGCCAGCACACTGCAACTAGTGAGTAGCCCCCATTCATCATCAAAAGTAGAGAAAGCCCATGCACAGCAACAAAGACCAGCCAAATAAATAGATAAATAAAATGATTATTTAAAAAACATACAAATTTTGTCAGCTACCTCAATAAAACTAGAAAAAAATGTTTCCTATGCTTTTAAATGAGTCAGCGATTAACTTGCACATATTGCCATACTTTAGAGACTACTAAATTCGGCTTTAGCTGTTCGCAGACAAGATCATTTAGTCATTTAATGTGTTTTCCTGGCCCAATGCAATAAACAAAATGCTGATTTGGGAAACAAATGTAATAAATATGTCCTACCCTGCCTCTACTTCTAACTTTATCTGTAGGGGATAAATGACAAGTAAATCTGTGTTGGTAATTTTTTTTTAGTTTCTCATTGGAGATGTGATTACATCATGGTAATGGGTAACTGTTGCATTTCCACTGTTGGAGCCTTTAGGAAACTTTCTTCACTCTAATAACTTTCTTCATTTTATATGCCAACTCTTACTCCACAGCAGCTTTTATAAACCTGTTTAATCTCTTTAGGGATCCCAGAAATTCTTTGACAAGAATGTATGCCAAAAGAAAAAGGAGCTGAACGTATCTTTCATTTTAAAAATATAAAAATACAGGCCTGGATATTTTAGGCCTACTTAAGTTTCCAGAGGGCATCCAAACAGCCTCTTGATCACTTAAGTCTCTAAAGGCATGATTTTCTCATTCAAGAACCCAAACAATAAAAGAACTTCCTCTTTTCCTCCATAAAATTCAGAAATTTATTTTTCCTAGAACTATTTAAGGATAATAAAAACTTTGGTCATATTAAATATGTTTTTTCTGAAATACTTTGGTGCATGAGCTTGACTCTTTAAAAACTCAGTTGGATTTAAAGTCAGTCTAAAGGGAAGAAAAGGAAAATTAAATATGGGATAGATTGGTAGTTAATAAATGAGCTTACAACATTTTAAATTTTTGTAAGAAGGGGGCATCAATACATATATATTGTAAATAGTAACATAAATTAATTCTAATTATTAGATAATGTATCTGAAATTATTCCTATTTTATCAAGCTTTAAACATCAAAATTTCTCAAAACCTTCATAAATTTTAAACCACTTATTTTTGTGGCATATTTGTCCACAATATTTCTGTTGGAAATTTTTTTCCTTACAATCTTACTATCCATGACTGTAGGTTTGGCTAGAGAAAACATGAGTGACCCTTTGAATCCTGTTCTTAGTCCATTTGGGAATTTTAGCCAGCATTTCATAAGAGACTTTTTAAACCTTGTTTACACTAGTTATATTTCAGGTCTGCTGGTTGATGATTATGTCTTTCTATAGTATGTTTAGAGTGACTCACAGAAAACACTAAGGAAATGCTTTAGAAGCCAAAGCAAACATTTACGGTAGATGTACATTAAAGCCCGGAGACACTGGGTGCAATCACAGCTTTATCAGATTTTAGTTAACTTGTTTTTGATGATTTGATAACACACTGAGGCAATAGTAAATTGACTTACATCTAAATAGTATGTCAATGTATGGCAAAACCAAAACAATATTGTAATTAGCCTCCAAAATAAATTAATTAATAAATAAATAAATCGTATGCTGCCTACATAAAGAAGTTAGTGGCAGTCTCCAATTCTAAATTACTGAATTAAATGGTGTTTCCTTCATAGCATTTATAGTAATGTGTAAATATTTTATTTATTTATGCATTTTAGATCTATTTTTCTTTTGAAATAGAATTTCCATTGAAGAATGAGTTTAGGTTTCTTGTTCACAAAGTAAGCATTCAGTAAAAAGTTGCCAAATGAACAGGAAATTAGTTATGTAATGGGACAATTTACTCATTTAAATCCATCATTGTACAGTCTTCTAGCTTATTTTAATAAAATATATCTTAAGAACATATTTCTTCTATGCTACACTGATTTACATCATTCAAGATGGGGCTTAATTTCTACAAGGACAGCCAGGGTGTTTTAGAATTAGTAAACTTTCACTGAGTAGCTAAAGTTGATTAGAAATATCATGAGCTCAAATTTAATTGATGGCATCAAGTAGTCTAAACTTTTGATAGGTAAAAATATAGAATCATTATGAAGTTACTCAGGAGAGAAAGAATAGTTTAAATTTTATTTTAATTATACCTTTACTTTTTTTAACATTTGGCTTATTTGTTTAGTGAAGCTTAAATTAAATGTGAAACACTGACAGTTCTATAGGCAGAACTCAGCTAAGCTGTTTCTAACAAAATGAGTTCATTTGCCAGTTGATTATTCTGGTAATCCTATCTGGTTTAGTCTTGCTGCAGATGAAGACAATCAAGCACTGTCAGAGCATAGCAATCTTGATCTGGATATGCTCTCAATGTAATGGTAAGGGGCAGGAGTGGGAATGAAGAAAAGTATGTATCTGAAAGTCTATTAAGTCCCTTACATTCCTCCCTTGATTTAATCTCTGACAAGGATCACTCTACCATCATAAAATAAAATAAGATTAAATTAAAAGCATATTATCACCAATTAAGATATGAGAGGCAAGTACTTAACATTACAAATTATTACATTTTGAAATAGCTCTTTTTTGAATTCAGAATTCCATTAAATAATAATACCTTATAGTTACATAGATTTACAGTAACAAAACACCTTACTGTTACAGTTTTACAGTTCTCATCATTAAGTAATGCAGTACAACTACTCTATATGCAAAAGTGGGGTTGAAACACTGTCCCATTTGTATATATGTAGAAACTGAGATTGAAGTGTTTTTAATCCGATTCAGTGTTCTTCCACTTCCTATTGTTGACAATATTTATCTGAGTATGAATGAAATATCCCCTTTTCCTTGATATTTCTTCCTTGATCATTTTATCACTTTCATGATATGTAAAGAATAAACTTCTTTAAGAGTTAAGGGAAGCTCTTCAAATAGTTATAAATGATATCTAACAGTTTGTGTACTGATCCTACAGAGGCCACTTTCATCTCCCTGATAGCACCTTCTTAGCTCAAAATATATCTACAAATATTTACAGATCATCAACTATGTACAAAAGGCTCTTTGCTATGGGGCTATGGAGAGTACAAAAATCTTCAAGCATGGTCCCTGTTATCAAGTATATTATAATCTGAAATAAGAAATATATTATAGTCACAAATTATTGCACTGAAAGTCTGTGAGTAGTAAACTCCACATGATTTCCTAGCATAGAATAGGAACTCAAAAATATCTGATGAATTAAAGTTGAATGCTAATAGCTTAAGAATTTAATAGCTATAAAACTAATAGCTATATGAATTTAGATGAAGGCATCACTTATATCTAGAGTGATAGCTATCAGAATTTAACAGCTATAACAAACTAATAGCTATATGAATTTAGATGAAGGCATCACTTATATCTAGAGTGATAGCTATAAGAATTTAACAGCTATAACAAACCAATAAGCTATACGAATTTAGATGAAGGCATCACTTATATCTAGAGTGATAGCTATAAGAATTTAACAGCTATAACAAACCAATAAGCTATACGAATTTAGATGAAGGCATCACTTATATCTACAGTGATAGCTATAAGAATTTAATAGCTATAACAAACTAAGAGCTATACAAATTTAGATGAAGGCATCACTTATACCTAGAGTGGTTAGTGAAGTCATGATGAAAGAGACGATCTTTGATTTCGGACTTGAAGAATAGATAGGTTTTGGAAAACAAAGAAAGAGGATAACATGCTTTAGGAAGTTGAAACTGACAAGATGGGCAGAATGAATTGCTACAAGTGTTTGTAGGTGAGATCATGTAGGAGGTAACTGCAATGTCCTCTGCATGAGATGACCAGATAGAGATGAGAATCAAAAGGAATGGATATGTGCAATAGAAAGTCCAAGGCTAGCATTAATATGACTTAAAGCTTAAATTAGCATGGAAACAAAGCATAGAATGGAGCAAAGAAGAATTCTTAGCTTATGACTTTGTTTCCATGAAATCTGATCTTCCAAATTTCATGAAACCTAGCTATAAATGAATTTTTAAACAACAACCTATTCTGTAAGCAATAGTATTAACAGAAAGAACATTGAACAAGACATAAGGAGACTTGGGTACTAGTATCAACTATGCAACTGTATGATGCTGTATGTATGAACTGATGATGCTGTTAAAGCACTCCACTCAATATGCCAGCAAATTTGGAAAACTCAGCAGTGGCCACAGGACTGGAAAAGGTCAGTTTTCATTCCAGTTCCAAAGAAGGGAAATGCCAAAGAATGTTCAAACTACAGCACAATTGTACTCATGTCACATGCTAGCAAAATAATGCTCAAAATTCTCCAAGCCAGGCTTCAACAGTACATGAACTGAGAATTTCCAGATGTTCAAGCTGAATTTAGAAAAGGAAGAGGAACCAGAGATCAGATTGTCAAATTCGTTGGATCATAGAAAAAGCAACAGAGTTCCAGAAAAAAAAAAAAAAAAAAAACATCTACTTCTGCTTTATTGACTACACCAAAGCCTTTGACTGTGCGGATCACAATAAACTGTGGGAAATTCTGAAAGAGATGGGAATATCAGACCACCTTACCTGCCTCCTGAGAAACCTATTTGAAGGTCAAGAAGCAACACTTAGAACTGAATATGGAACAATAGACTGGTTCCAAACTGGGAAAGGAGTATGTCAAGGCTGTATATTGTCACCCTGCTTATTTAACTTACATGCAAAGTACATCAAGCGAAAATCCGGTCTGGATGAAGCACAAGCTGGAATCAAGATTGCCAAAAGAAGTATCAGTAACCTCAGATATACAGCTTACACCACCCTTATGGCAGAAATTGAAGAAGAACTAAACAGCCTCTGGATGAAAGTGAAAGAGGAGAGTAAAAAAGTTGGCTTAAAACTCAACGTTCAAAAAATGAAGATCATGGCATCCGGTCCCATTACTTTAGGGCAAATGGGGAAACAATGGAAACAGTGAAAGTCTTTATTTTCTTGGCTCCAAAATCACTGCAGATGGTGACTGCAGCATGAAATCAAAATACACTGGCTCTTTGGTAGAAAAGCTATGACAAACCTAGACAAACCTATGACAAACCAGTGTATTAAAAAGCAGAGACATTACCTTGCCAACAAAGTCCATCTAGTCAAAGCTAGGTTCTTCCAGTAATCATGTATGGATGTGAGAGTTGGACCATAAAGAAAGCTGAGCACTGAAGAATTGATGCTTTTGAACTGTGGTGTTGGAGAAGACTCTTGAGAGTCCCTTAGACTGCAAGGAGACCAAACCAGTCCATTCTGAAGGAAATCTATCCTGAATATTCATTGGAAGGACTGATGCCAAGTCTGAAATTCTAATACTTTGGCCACCTGATGCAAAGAACTGACTCATTGGAAAATACCCTGATGCTAGGAAAGATTGAAGGCAGGAGAAGGAGATGACAGAGGATGAGATGGTTGGATGGCATCACCAAGTCAACAGACATGAGTTTGAGCAAGCTCCAGGAGTTGGTGATGGACAGGGAAACCTGGCGTGCTGCAGCATATGGTGTCGTGAAGAGTTGGACACAACTGAGCAACTGAACTGACTGATACAATTGTATGTGTGACCATGAGCAAATGACTTGCCCTTTCTAGATCCCAGTATCCTTATTTGTAAAACTGGGGTTGGATAAATTGACATCTCTGGCCAATCAAGCTCAAATAACTTTGTGGTCCTCTGATCTTTGAGTTGCCAACTACCTGCCTAAAATACAAATAGATTAAACTAAAATTTATCTGAGAAATTAGTAGCTATTGCAACATAGTTGCCACTCTGGAGACATCTTTCTTAATTCATAAAAAGTTATTGTGATGCTTGTCAGTGGTATTCAGCTAAGGGACATATCTTTTATATGTTCCATAAAAGTACTGAAGGAAAATTCTTCAGACATTTTACCTCACAAAGTAAATCAGAAAAGCGTTGTTCTATTTGATGCTACAGAAAAATTGACTTGAAATCCTGAGGAGTACAGATAGTTTGTTTCAGCAAATTTCACTTCCACTGAATTTATGCATCTCTTTACAATTATCTGTATTGTAATAAAAACAGAATTGGGACTCTTTTGTTGGTCCAGTGGCTAAAATTCTATGCTCCCAATGCAGGGGGCCCAGGTTCTACCCCTGCTCAGGGAACTAGATTCCACATGCTACAACTAAGACCCAGTGGAGCAAAAAAAAAAAAAAAAAAAAAAAGCTAACATTATATGTATGTTGAAGTGAGTTTATTTTCAATTAAATCTTCTTCAACTGTTCTCTTTAAAGATTATAGAAATTCATAATTCTATTCTGTTCTGGGTTCTAGTATGTTTTCACAGCTAATATCAGGTAGCCCTAAAGTCAATCTAATTCCATTTTTCCAATGCTACATCTTTTTTAAAAATATGGTAACTAGAACTAAGCATAACACTCTAAGTGAGGTTATACTAATGTTGTAATCTCATCATCTATCTCACAGAATTTTAGATCTTTCTTTTAACCCTGAAAAAGTGAAAGTGAAAAGTGAAAGTGTTAGTTGCTCAGTTGTATCCAACTTTTTGCGTCCCAATGGACTGTAGCCTGTCAGGATCCTCTGTCCATGGAATTTGCCAGGCAAGAATATTGGAATGGGTAGCCATTCCCTTCTTCAAGGGGTCTTCCTAACCCACAGACTGAAACTGGGTCTCCTGTATTGTAGGCAGGTTTTTTACCGCCTGAGTGACCAGGGATAACCCTGAATGTAGGTAAAAATAAGCTGTCATTCATCTAGAACATTATAGTTTTTTGTTTTTTGGTTTTTTTAAATTTCTTCTTTAGAAAATTAGTTTTATTTGGAACCTCTTGATTGGAAAATTTCCAGAACTAAAGAAAACGAATGACATAGTTTGCCTAACAGTTACACAGAGAAAAACACACCACTCCCACAGAATACTGTCTACCAGCTCACTTCATCCCCCTCAGATAAAATGAAAAGACCTAACAGTATGTACATTTTCATCTATTTGTTCAACACTATCTAACTCCATGTGTATCTGCGGACTTTATTATATAAAATGCAAACAACTAAAAGCAAGCACCATAACTAATACATATTTCCTTTAAGATCAGATCAGTCGCTCAGTCGTGTCCGACTCTTTGTGACCCTATGAATCGCAGCACGCCAGGCCTCCCTGTCCATCACCAACTCCCGGAGTTCACTCAGACTCACGTCCATCGAGTCAGTGATGCCATCCAGCCATCTCATCCTCTGTCGTCCCCTTCTCCTCCTGCCCCCAATCCCTCCCAGGATCAGAGTCTTTTCCAATGAGTCAACTCTTCGCATGAGGTGGCCAAAGTACTGGAGTTTCAGCTTTAGCATCATTCCTTCCAAAGAAATCCCAGGGCTGATCTCCTTCAGAATGGACTGGTTGGATCTCCTTGTAGTCCAAAGGACTCTAAAGAGTCTTCTCCAATACCACAGTTCAAAAGCATCAATTCTTCAGTGCTCAGCCTTCTTCACAGTCCAACTCTCACATCCATACATGACCACAGGAAAAACCATAGCCTTGACTAGACGGACCTTTGTTGGCAAAGTAATGTCTCTGCTTTTGAATATGCTATCTACGTTGGTCATAGCTTTCCTTCCAAGGAGTAAGCGTCTTTTAATTTCATGGCTGCAGTCACCATCTGCAGTGATTTTGGAGCCCAGAAAAATGAAGTCTGACATTGTTTCCACTGTTACCCCATCTATTTCCCATGAAGTGATGGGACCAGATGCCATGATCTTCGTTTTCTGAATGTTGAGCTTTAAGCCAACTTCTTCACTATCCTCTTTCACTTTCATCAAGAGGCTTTTTAGATCCTCTTCACTTTCTACCCTGGTGGTCTCATCTGCATATCTGAGGTTATTGAAATTTCTCCCGGCAATCTTGATTCCAGCTTGTGTTTCTTCCAGTCCAGCGTTTCTCATGATGTACTCTGCATAGAAGTTAAATAAGCAGGGTGACAATATACAGCCTTGATGTACTCCTTTTCCTATTTGGAACCAGTCTGTTGTTCCATGTCCAGTTCTAACTGCTGCTTCCTGACCTGCATACAAATTTCTCAAGAGGCAGATCAGGTGGTGTGGTATTCCCATCACTTGAAGAATTGTCCACAGTTTATTGTGATCCACACAGTCAAAGGCTTTGGCATAGTCAATAAAGCAGAAATAGATGCTTTTCTGGAACTCTCTTGCTTTTTCCATGATCCAGCAGATGTTGACAATTTGATATCTGGTTCCTCTGCCTTCTCTAAAACCAGCTTGAACATCAGGAAGTTCACGGTTCACATATTGCTGAAGCCTGGCTTGGAGAATTTTGAGCATTACTTTACTAGCATGTGAGATGAGTGCAATTGTGCGGTAGTTTGAGCATTCTTTGGAATGGCCTTTCTTTGGGATTGGAATGAAAACTGACCTTTTCCAGTCCTGTGGCCACTGCTGAGTTTTCCAAATTTGCTGGCATATTGAGTGCAACACTTTCACAGCATCATCTTTCAGGATTTGGAATAGCTCAACTGGAATTCAATCATCTCCACTAGCTTTGTTCATATTGAGGCTTTCTAAGGCCCACTTGACTTCACATTCCAGGATGTCTGGCTCTAGATGAGTGATCACACCATCGTGATTATCTGGGTCATGAAGATCTTCTTTGTACAGTTCTTCTGTGTATTCTTGCCATCTCTTCTTAATTTGTTCAGCTTCTGTTAGGTCCATACCATTTCTGTCCTTTATCGAGCCCATCTTTGCATGAAATGTTCCCTTGGTATCTCTAATTTTCTTGAAGAGATCTCTAGTCTTTCCCATTCTGTTGTTTTCCTCTATTTCTTTGCATTGATCGCTGAGGAATGCTTTCTTATTTCTTCTTGCTATTCTTTGGAACTCTGCATTCAGATGCTTATATCTTTCCTTTTCTCCTTTGCTTTTCACTTCTCTTCTTTTCACAGCTATTTGTAAGGCCTCCCCAGACAGCCATTTTGCTTTTTTTGCATTTCTTTTCCATGGGGATGGTCTTGATCCCTGTCTCCTGTACAATGTCATGAACCTCAGTCCATAGTTCATCAGGCACTCTATCTATCAGATCTAGTCCCTTAAATCTATTTCTCACTTCCACTGTATAATCATAAGGGATTTGATTTAGGTCATACCTGAATGGTCTAGTGGTTTTCCCTACTTTCTTCAATTTCAGTCTGAATTTGGCAATAAGGAGTTCATGATCTGAGCCACAGTCAGCTCCTTGTCTTGTTTTTGTTGACTGTATAGAGCTTCTCCATCTTTGGCTGCAAATAATATAATCAGTGTGATTCTGGTGTTGACCATCTGGTGATGTCCATGTGTAGAGTCTTCTCTTGTGTTGTTGGTAGAGGGTGTTTGCAATGACCAGTGCATTTTCTTGGCAAAACTCTATTAGTCTTTGTCCTGCTTCATTCTGCATATATACATACACATATATACACACCTATATACATTATAATTCAATGACTTCCATTGTTAAAATTAATGCTCTAAAAATTCTCTCTCTCTGGATTTATACCTCACAGTATAACTGAAATCATGGACTAGTCTAAATTTTACATTTGTCTTTGTCCTGGGCTATAATGACTATGTAAACACTCAACACTTTCTTAATTGAATATTTAAGTCCCACTCCGGTACTCTTGCCTGGAAAACCTCATGGACGGAGGAGCCTGGTAGGCTGCAGTTCATGGGGTCACTAAGAGTTGGACACGACTGAGCAACTTCACTTTAACTTTTCACTTTCCTGCATTGGAGAAGGAAATGGCAACCCACTCCAGTGTTCTTGCCTGGAGAATCCCAGGGAAGGGGGAGCCTGGTGGGCTGCTGTCTATGGGGTCGCACAGGGTTGGACACGACTGAAGCGACTTAGCAGCAGCAGCAGCAGCATTGTTCTAAAGACCAACGCTCATTAAATACACAATGAATATTTATCCAGTGAAAAGCAAAAATAATCCAAGTATTTTCTGACATAATTCAATATGTTTGACTATAGGTTTAATCATTTGGTGGTATTAAAGAGATTTACTAATATGGATCAGATGTTCATTTACTATATCATGTTTGGTACCATCAAGGTAACATCTGGTAAGTAAATTTTCTATTTCTGAATTTTTAAATGAGTGGTGGTCTCTATTATTTTTTAAATGCTGCAAAAGAAATAGTTTGAATCTGTACTTCCATAGAGAAAATGGATATAATTTACTCTGTATTCTTCTATTCAACTTCATTTTCATGTCAAAATATTCAACATTCTGTCATATGATACAAGCTGTACACTGGGTTTAGAATATTTTATAAAAATGAATAGTTTATTAAGTTTATATCTTTTGTGATAATATAAAAATGCTTGTATCTACTGAATAAAAAATTATAAAGTCATTGTACACCAATTAAGTTCACTGTATCTTGACACCTTGCAAATAAAGCCCTTCTTTAAACACTATACTTAATTATGAAACAATTTTATTTTGCAGAGAGAAAAAGTGTTAACAAAATGAATAATAATCTTGGCATGATTATACACACTGAAACATCATTACATCTCTCTTTATCCTGTGATAAGATATCAAGAAAATCATTGGAATTCTCATTTTGAAATATTGGGATCAAATAATGCAATAAAAATTATTCAATAGAAAAATCATATATAAGCTGAAAAGGTATCATTATTTCAATAACCAGCATCCTTAGATACCAACCACGTATTTTAAAACTATAACATCAAGTAATAGTCGCAATTTACCTCTGGTGACTTTAAACACTCCAATTAAAACAATAATGACCAAAAATAGGCAGAAGGTTGCCGGGGTCCAGCACCAGCTGATCCAGGGTATTCGAAGGAGAGACGGCTAGGCGAGGGTCGGGGAACAACTGCTTAATTAAACGTTAATTAAGGAATAGAATAAGGATAGCTCAGTGAGGAAAATTCAGTGGAGAAAAGAGGCTGAGTAGCTTGGTTTACGCGGGGGACCAATAAAACTTCAAGACAAGAAGCTTGCACCACTTACGTAGGCCGCAGGCGTCCTTCCGTTCTCCCGAAGGAGAGGAGACACTGAGGCCTCCCCGGTCGGATCTTAGAAGCCCAGGCATAATTAGTAAGCATGGTGGGTTCCGCGCTCCAGATGGAGACTCAACCAGAGTGAGAGAGAGAGAGACATGGGGAGACCAGTCTTTCGAGGAACTGATCCCAATTCTTTATTTTCCATGGTCTACTTTTATACACTGAGGTGTTATGCAAAAGCCACGTGGGGTCAGCAGTCCTGACTTTTATCAAAGTCAGGTGCTTCATACAAATGTATACAGAGGTCTTAGGGGTGTTACATCATCTTCTGGCCAGGGGGCCTGCTGACAATTTACGACCCTCTCCTTGTGACAGCGGTCAGTCAACCAGGACACTTATTTCTCCAGGGGTGATTATTCTTAAAACAGATGCCACCCAAATAAAGTTACATTCCTATAGGGTGAGGGTGTAGTGGGTTTTAGTTAAGGAAAGAATTTACTTAGCCTAAGGTCTAACGTGATTAATATCAAAGGTTAATACTTATGTCTTCTATATATTCATTAATGTGTATAAGGGCAGGGGATGTGGAGACTTAGCAGTAAACATTGGCTCAACAAATGAAAAACCCTTCACCAATACGATTTCTAATCAGCCCATTACACTTATACTAATAATTTTCTAACTTTTCTAAAGAACCTGTTTTTAGAAGGTTTAAAGCATCTTGTGCCTCTCATGGTTGGGAGGCTGTGAGCAATCACATGTGGCCGGACAAGCCTGTCAGGCAGGCTAGAGAACCTTCAGAGGAGTTTGTAGGTTAAAACACTCTTGTCACGCCCAGGGATTATTAACTGGAGCTGTAAGCTAACTCTTTTTTCAGAGAGAGGTAGTGGGAGACAGCCCCCCGTAAAGTCAGAGGTGTAGGTGAAAGCACAAAGCAGAAAGTAGGCAGACTCTGGTTTTGGGGGTAGATGCTCGAGAATTTCCAGGGGGACTCCTGAGGCTCGATCCCGCCTTTGCGTATGCCGAGCCTCCTTCCTCATGACCTTTGTCATGGGCGGAGTGCCTCACGCTGGCTCCAGGCAGTGATAGAATTCCAGTTGAGCTATTACAGATCCTCACTCAATATGCAATATGCCGGCTCCCGGCAGAAGGTCTTCACACAAAATAATAAAATTATGTATAATATTATAAATTTTATATTGTTACTGAAAGATGCTTCACAAGCAGGTACACTTTAAAGGGTTTTTCAAATTTTAGCAAATTGCCAGATGGGGCAGAAAAAAAGACAAGCTGTTCTTTCATTTCCAAAAGGTTATTTCAGGTTTTATATGTGTTCTGAATTAATAACATTGTTGTTAATAATGGATTTTTCAAGGGTCCCGAAGAATAACAATGTATACTATACCTCAAAATATACTCTTCTACAAAAAATGCGTATTTTGGATCACCATTAAAATAACTTACAAAACCGAAAGAGACTCACAGACTTAAGAAAAGGAACTTCTGGTTGCTAGTGGGGGAAGTAATAGGGGATTTGAGATGGATAGGTACACATTACACACATATTTAAAATGCATAACCACCAAGGACCTACTGTATAGCACATAGAACTCTGCTCGATGTTATGTGGCAGCCTGAAAGAGAGGGAAGTCTGGGGGAGAATGGATACATGTATATGTATGGCTGAGTCCCCTTCGCTGTTCACCTGAAACTATCACAACATTGTTAATTGGTGATAGCCCAATACAAAATAAATGGTTTAATAAAAATAAAACAAATATTAAGTTACCACTAAAATATTATCTAACATGTACGTTTTGCTTCTTCTAATGTCATTGGGGTAAAAGTGTTTTTTGAAAAATTTATTTATTGGTCATGTATCTGAGTTCAAACTTTTTGCTTGGAAATCATTTAGCATTGGCTTTTTAAAGTTTCTCATTACCAAAAAGATAAAAAGAGATTCAATCTCTTCTTAGGAAAGGATGGGAGGAAAATGCACTCAAATCAAAAAGGAATGTACATTAGCTGCAAGCCTTTGGAAGAATAACAATTACATAAATAACACTACTGCAGTATTAAACAATAGGGTGAAAATATGCATTTTGTTGATACTACAAAATGTAAAGGTGTGCTTTTTCCTTAAATCTTTATAAGGTGCTCAAAAATGAAAAATTTGTTGATCTTATTTTCTTGGGGAAAACCAGAAAAATGCATTGTTAGAAATGTCCATTCTAATCCATGTACCTGGATAAGTGTTTCACTCTTATGCTCCATCTATCTCTCCTCCAGTGCTTTATATAAAGATGCCAACAGAACAGAAATATGAAGTTCAGAAGGAAATATCTTTGGGAAAGAGATCATTCTGCAGAGTGGTAATGATCTTGATATAGAAACATCTGATTCTATATTACTATCCTACAAATGCCTATAATGTTTCTAGGAAGAGAAGACATATAGATATATAACAAAATGGATACCATTATATGGATGTTATGCAAACAATGAATATTTAAATACAGAAAAACAATCTTAAAGGAACCACAAATCTAAAATGAAAAGATAAATCAAATGTGCAGGGAGAATCATTCTAGTCAATTGAAATCAGAATTTAACATTTTCTTATCTTACCTTCCTTTATTTTTTTAATTTAAATTTATTATTTTAATTGGAGGCTAATTACTTTACAATATTGTACTTGTTTTGCCATACATCAACATGAATTTGCCATGGGTGTACATGTGTTCCCCATCCTGAACCCCCCTCCCTCTACCCTCCCTGTACCATCCCTCTGGGTCATCAGTCTTCTACATGACCACAAAAGTTTATGATTCCTTTCCTTGCCCTAAAGATATCAGAAAATCCTGTGTTCAAGATGTCACAGATTTTCGAGGGTGGACATTTTTAATGTATAATATTAAAATTGAGCTCAGCTCACAGATGATCTTTCCATATGAAATTGCATTGCAATATATTTCATCTTAATTCTTCATTTGACCTTGAATTTTTCAAGTTTATAATAGCATTTATATTCTGCATCAGAACTAACAGAAATTAAACTTAATTGTAATAAAATTATCTGTAAGAACCTAAAGATATCCTTTTTAGTTAACAGCACATAAGGTAAACCATGATGGCCCTATTTATTCCTTTCTCTTGTGGCATATTCTTTACTGATACATAACATCCATTAACATCTCACTTCCTACTGGCTATGCAACCTGGCTCTATGACACTAACTCATCATTTTCAAGGATATAATTTGAAAGTTTTAAAAATGGAAATTTTAATGATATCCTGCAGGCCTAGTTTCTTATCCAAGGAGCTGAAGGTTCCATTCAACCTCCATTCATCAGATTGTTACTAGGATTGTTATATAGTAACACATATAACTGTTAAAACTGGCTTTCTATAGAAAGTGCATAACATTTCAGTCTTAACACCAAGTTCACAGCATTCTTTCACCAGTCATTAGCAAAACAGAGACTATATATATTTTTTTCTTTTTTCAATCAAGAATAATCAAACATGAGTTGAGAGGAAGAATGGGCTCCTAAGAGGGGCTTTTTCCCTACCAAGTTTTGTTACCATGCTGCTGGGCAATCCTTCTGGCTGAAATTCTCGTGATGAGTCTGTTCCATACTGTTTGCTGGAGGCCAAATATTAGAGGTTAAAAAGAAGAGGATTATCAGAGCAGGGTTGGAGAGGCCCTATCACAATTCTATTAATTACTACCCAGATCTGGAATGTGTGTGTGTGTGTGTGTGTGTGTGTGTGTGCGTGTGCACGTGAGTGTTTGAGAAGACTCAGAGGAGATAATTTGGAAAACACATTTTTGTCTCAACTAAATCTACTCTGACTAGTACTGTAAACAAGTTTATTTAATCATTGGATAAAGTGACTGGAAGAAACACACAAATTCAGAGAGCCCTAGCTAGTAATGCAGATCTTCTAACGAGAATTGTTTCTATCTCTTACAACTTGGCTGAAAGATTCAATTAGTTCTCTGTTTAATTATTATTATCATTATTACTATTATTATTATATCAATTTTAGGTATACAACATTATAGTTCAACATCTATATACACCACAGAGGGATCACCACTACAAGTTTAGTTACCATCCATTACCATACAGTTGACCCCATTCACCCACCCTCAAACCCCAATCTGTTCTCCATATCTATGTGTTCATTTTCATTTGTTGTAGTTTGTTTTGTTTTAATAGTCCACAAATGAGTGAAATCATATGCTATTTGTCTTTCTTCATTTGACTTATTTTACTTAGCATAACACCTTCAAGGTCCAGCCATGTTGTCACAAATGGCATAATTTCATCTTTTACATGGTTGAGTAGTATTCCATCATATATATATATTCCATATTCCTTAATATTTCATCCATCAATGAACACTTCGATTGTTTCCATGTCTTGGCTATTGTAAACAATGCTGCCACAAACATTGGGTTCATGTATCTTTCAAATTAGTGTTTTCATGTTCTTTGGAAAAATACCCAGAAGTGGAATAAATGGGTCATTTGGTAGTTCTGGTCTTAATTTTTTGAGGTATCTCCATACTGTTTTCCATAATGACTGCACCAATTTACAGTCCCACCAACAGTGTACAGATGTATCCTTTTCTCCACAACTTTTCCATCATTTGTTATTCCTTGTCTTTTCAATAATCACCACTCTAACAAGTGTGAGGTGACATCTCGTGATTCTGACTTGCATTTTACTAATAATTAGTGATGTTGAATATATTTATATACTTGTTTGCCATCTGTATATATTCTTTGAAAAAGTGTCTACTGAGATATTCTTTGCCCATTCTTAATTGATTTCTTTGCTGCTGAGTTGTATGAGCTCTTTATTTATTTTGGATATTAATCCCTTGGATCTATGATTTGCAAATATCTTCTCCTATTCAGGAGACTGCATTTTCATTTTTATGATGTTTTCTTGGCTATACAGAAGTTTTTTTTTTAGTCTGATATAGTCCCACTTGCTTATTTTTGCTTTTGTTCCCCTTGCCTTTGAAGTCAAATTCACAAAAATATCTCTCAGATTCAAGTCAATGTGGTCATCACCTAGATTTTCCTCTAAGAACTTTATGGTTTCAGGACTTACATTCAAGTCTTTAATCCATTTTGAATTAATTTTTGTGTATGTTATAAAAAGACAGCTGTCCTTTTACAATATACACAATTTTCTCAACACCATTTAAGAGACTGTCCTTCCTCTATTATAAGTCCTTTGCTCCTGTATCATAGACTAATTGTCAATATATGTGGGGGTTTATTTCTGGGCTCCACATTGGGTTTCATTAAACTGTCGTTTTTGTGCTAGTGCCACACTGTTTTTCCTTACTGTAGCTTTGTAGTGTATTTTGAAACCAGGCGATATGATGCATCCAGCTTTGTTCTTTCTCAAGAATATTTTGGCTATTCAAGGTCTTCTGTGGTTCCATGAAAATATGATTGTTCTGGTTCTGTGAAATGTGCCATTGACATTTTGATAAGGATTGTATTTTATCTATAGATTTGGTAGAATGGATATTTTAACAATACTAATTCTTCCAATCTATGAGCACAGAGTTTTTCAATTTTGGTCTCTTCATTTTTATCCAATAATGGCATTAGTTTTCAGCATATAGGTCTTTCATCTCCTTGGTTAAACTTTTCCCTAGGTATTTTATTCTTTTTTGATGGAATTGCAAATGGAAGCATTTCCTTAATTTCTCTGAGAGCTTGTTAAGAATGTATAGAAATGCCACAGATTTCTGTGTATGGATTTTCTATTCTGAAACTTTACTGAATTCCTTCATTAGCTCTACCAGTCTTTTGGTGTAATCATTAGGGTTTTCTATATACTATGATCTCATCTGTAAGAAGGGCTTCCCTCATAGCTCAGTTAGTAAGGAATCCACCTGCAATACAGGAGACACCAGTCCAATTCCCTGGGTTGGGAAGATCTGTTGGAAAAGGGATAGGCTACCAACTCCAGTATTCTTGGGCTTCTTTTGTGGCTCAGCTGGTAAAGAATCCGCCTGCAATGTGGGAAGCCTGGCTTCAATCCCTGGGTTGGGAAGATACCCTGGAGAAGAGAAAGGCTACCCACTCCAGCATTCTGGCCTGGAGAATTCCATGGATTGTATATTCCATGGGGTTGCAAAGAATCAGACATGATTGAGCAGCTTTCACTTCACTTTCACTTTCATCTGTAAAAAGTGACAGTTTTACTTCTTTTCTATTTTAAATGCCTTTTAATTTCTTTTTTTCTTGCCTAACTGCTATGGTTAAGACTTTCAGTACTATGTTGAATAAAAGTGGCAAGAATAGGCATCTTTGTCTTGTTCCTGACCTTAGAAGAAAAGCTTTTAGTTTTTCACCATTGAATATGATGCTAGCTGTGGACATGTCAGATAAGGCCTTTATTATGTTGAGGTATATTGACTCTATGACCACTCTGTGGAGCGTTCTTACCACAAACGCATGTTGAATTTTGTCAAAAGCTTTTTGTGTATCTATTGAGATGATCATATATTTGTATCCTTCATTTTTTTAATCACACTAATTGATTTGTAGATTTTAAACCATCCTTGCATTCCTAGAATAAAACTCATTTCATCATGGTGTATGATTATTCTAATGCATTTTTGGATTAGGTTTGTTAGTATTTTGCTGGAGATTTTTGCATCATGTTCATCAAGGATATTGGACTGTAACTTTATTTATTTATTTATTTATTTTTGTGGTCTCCTTGTCTGCTTCTGGTATCAGGGTAATGTTTCATAAAATGTGTTTGGAAGGTTTCTTTCCACTTCAATATTTTTTTGTAAGAATGTGAGAAGGATTGGTATTAAATCTTCTTTCAATGTTTTGGCGAATTCACCAGTGAGGCTATCTGGTCTTTGGCTTTTGTTGGCTGGGAGCTTTTTGACTACTATTTTAATCTCCTTATTAGCAATCAATCTATTCAAATTTTCTATTTCTTCATAAACAGTCTTGGAAGATTGTATGTTTCTATTAATTTACATTTCTTATAGGTTGTCCAACTTGTCAGTAGAATCATTTCTATACAGAAATATTGGTGTTAAGCAAATATTAAATAATACACTACACCAGAGTTTATTCAACTCATAATCTGAAACCAAACTCTGTAGGGGAAAAACAGAGGGGTGAGGTAGGAGGGGAGGTGACAGGAAGAATGAGAAAAGATAAAATACGTTGTGAAGAAGAGAGCAACCCATATGTCTAGTGTCTTCACTGCCTATAATACCCACCTCCCAATACACACACACATGCACACACACATACTCTTTGTCTGCCCAGCAAATTCCTAACCATCCTTAAAAACTCCACTCAGATATCACTTTCTCTGTCTCTAAGACCTTTGCTTTGGAATAAAGGGGAGAAGATTGCTATCAATATGTTTGTCTGATGGGTATTCAGAGGAAAAGAAAATACAGAAAAACATAAACAGGATCTTTATTGGCATCCTTTCATCGGTTCACTCCATTTAATCAAGTGTACATAGGTATAGCAATTCAGTTTCTTCCTTTGATTTGCAGGTGAATAAAGAATGAATTTAAAAACACAGAGGCAATACACAAGCATTACCTTATTAAGGCTAAGTGTTTGGAGAAACCATGAAAAAGTTTAGCAAAAATAATATTATTCTGTTCTAATGTATTTAAATATATGATGAATGTCACAACATAGAATTTTACTCTAAAGATAAGAGCATTACTTTTTTTGGCCTGACCCTATAATTGTAGTGGCTTCTATAAGAGGAACATTTACATACACATTTCCTTATAGAGAGCTCAGATTGTTTCTGTTTTGTAATACATTGTGTGCCCAGGCATTTCAAAGCTCTAAAAGTCAGGAAATAGTTTTCGTGCCTATATTTTAAAACTAAAACACAGAACCAAGTGCAAAATGATTTGTAATCCTGTTTGTACATAATAAAAATAATAAATGCTATGCATTAATAAAAATACTGATTAAATATAATACAGACAAGTTAATATAACTAAGAATATACAGAGAAAACCAGCTCAGAGCACCACTGTTCAGCTTAGCTTCCATAATTCATTAGATTTTGGTTATGCTTCTAAAAATGATTATGCTCCATTAGATGCAAAATAACTATGATGAGAAGATTCATAGAAAGACAAAGATAACTGTAAAAATGAAGCTTCCCTTTCAAACTTTGAATGAGATTAATTTGATGTGTAAGAATATTTAACGAATTACCTTGAAAAAGTCAACTTGCTCTTTTCTATTTTATGTTTTTTCCATTTTATAAATTAACAGGAGGAGCTAAGATGGTGGAGGAATAGGACGGGGAGAACATTTTCTCCCCCACAAATTCATCAAAAGAACATTTAAACGCCAAGTAAATTCCACAAAACAACTTCTGAATGCCGGCAGAGAACATCAGGCACCCAGAAAAGCAACCCATTGTCTTTGAAAGGAGGTAGGAAAAAATATAAAAGACAAAAAAATAGACAAAAGAGGGCGGGATGGAGCTCCAAACTGGGAAGGGAGTCTTAAAAAAAGAAAAGTTTCCAAACACCAGGAAACATTCTCACTGCCGAGTCTGTGCTGAGCCTTGGAAGCACAGAGGGCAACATAACAGGGAGGAAAAATAAATAAACAATTAAAACCCACAGATTACGAGCCCTACAGTAAATCCCCCAGCAGAGAAGCAGCACAGATGCCTACATCCGTCATTAGCAAGCGGGGGCTGGGCAGGAGGCGCGGCGCAGGCTGCATCGCTTAGAGTAAGGATCTGGCCTGAATACTCGAGCGCTACCTGAGCGAAATAATTTGGGCTAGCAAACCAGACTGTGGGATATCTACCACGCGAAAAGCCAGCCCTAACCTAGGACACTGCCAGGCCTGCACATGGAACAAAGGACTGTACAGAGATAGCTGGCTGCAGACCGTCCCCCTCCAATGACAGGCAACCAGAGCTGGAAGGGGGCAGTCGCAGCCCCAGAGAGACATTATCTACAAAACTGTAAGCAGGCTTCTTTGCTAACTAAAACTTGTTGGGGTTCTGGACAGTCAACATCCGCCTGAGAAGGTGTGCTGGTTGTACACCCAGATAACCGAGCGGCAGGGAGGCGATAAGTCGCAGCAACCACGCTTGCCAAACACCTCATTATTGAAAGACAAGTATACTTCTTGTCTTTCTTGTCTGAGCTGCTCGGACCTGGGAAGGGCACAAAATGCAGGCCCAACCAAGTCTGTGCCTCTGAGGACTACCCGAGTGCCTGAACCTGAGTGGCTTAGACCTGGGAGGTGCAAGCAGCCCAGGGCCGGCCACGGATGGTTCCTGGCGGAGCAATCTAGAGCCTGAGCAGTATGGGCAGGGAGGCTACACGCGCCGTGAGTGAGGGCAGGCCCAGTGTGGCTGAGGCACTGTGAGCACATGCCAGTCTTATTTATTTGCAGCATCCCTCCATCCCCACAGCACGACTGAACAAGTGAGCCTTAAAAAAAAAAAAAAAAAAAGGTGTCCACCACCGCCCCCTTTGTATCAGGGTGGAAATCAGACACTGAAGAGACCAGAAAACAGAAGAAGCTATAACAGAGGGAACCACCTTGGAAGCAACAGGAAATAGATTAAAACCCCATGGTTAGTACCAACTACATAGGAAGGGGCCTATAGATCTTGAGAAATATAAGCTGGAACAAGGAACTAGCTGAAAATGAACTGAACCCACAATACCCACAACAACATCAGAGAAAGTCCTATACATATTTTTATATTTTTACTATCATTCTTTCTTTCTTTCTTTTTATTTTTTTTAAAATTTTTAAGTCCTCTATTACTCCTTTAATTTTCACCTTTATAACCTACTATTACTTTGCAAAAAAAAAAAAAAAAGACCCTTTAAAAAAAAAAAAGCAAACTTCATATATATATTTTTTATAAATTTTGTGAATTTTTTTTCTCTTTAACATTGTATTTTTGAAATTCCAAACTCTGCTCTGGATTTTTAATTTTAGCTTTTTGGTATTTGTTATCAATTTTGTACCTATATTTTTTTTATACATAATTTTGTGCTTTTTTTTTCTTTCTTTCTCTTCATCTTTTCTTTAACATTGTATTCCTGAAATTCCAAACTCTAGTCTAGATTTTTAATTTATGCTTTTTGGCATTTGTTATCAATTTTGTACCTAGATCTTCTTTATAATTTTTGTGACTTTGTTTTTTTTGTGTGTTTTTTCTTTCTTTTTTCTTCTTTTTTCTTTAACATTGTACTTTTGAAATTCCAAATTCTACATTTTTTAACTTTTGCTTTTTGGTATTTTTTATCAATTTTATACCTATATTTTCTTTATAATTTTGGGGACTTTGTTTTTTTTTTTTTTTTTCTTTTTCTTTTTCTCTCTTTCTTTTCCTTCTTCTTTTCTTTAACATTGTATTTTTGAAATTCCAAACTCTACTCTAGATTTTTAATTTTTGCTTTTAGGTATTTGTTACCAATTTTGTACCTTTAAGAACCCAATCTTCAGTACCCATTTTTTACTAGGGAGCGAGATTACTGGCTTGACTGCTCTCTTCCCCTTTGGACTCTCCTTTTTTTTCTAGGTCACCTGTGTCTCCTCCTAACCCTTCTCTACTCTACCCAACTCTGTGAATTTTTGTGTGTTTCACACAGTGGAGAACACTTAGGGAACTGATTACTGGCTGGATCTGTCTCTCTCCTTTTCATTCCCTCCTTTTATCCTCCTGGCCACCTCTGTCTCCTACCTCCCTCTTCTCTTCTCTGTATAACTCCATGAACATCTCTGAGTGGTCCAGTTGTGGAGTGCACATAAGGAAGTGATTACTGGCTAACCCACTCTCTCCTCTACTGATTCCACCTCATCTCATTCGGGTCACCTCTAACTCCCTCCTCCCTCTTCTCTTCTCCATGTAACACTGTGAACCTCTCTGGGTGACCCTCATGGTGGAGAAACTTTTCCTCTTTAACCTAGATGTTTTATCAATGGTGGTGTATAGAAGGAGAAGTTTTGAGACTACTGTAAAAATAAGACTGATAACTGGAAGCAGGAGGCTTAAGTCCAAACCCTGACTCCAGGGAACATTAATTGAAGGAGCTCATCAAATGCCTCCATACCTACACTGAAACCAAGCACCACACAAGGGCCAACAAGTTCCAGGGCAAGACATACCAAGCAAATTCTCCAGCAACACAGGAACACAGCCCTGAGCTCAAATAATACAGGCTGCCCAAAGTCACCCCAAAACCATAGACATCTCATAACCCATTACTGGACACTTCATTGCACTCCAGAGAGAAGAAATCCAGCTCCACCCACCAGAACACCGATACAAGCTTCCATAACCAAGAAACCTTGACAAGCCACCTGTACAAACCCACACACAGCAAGGAAACGCCACAATAAAGAACTCCACAAACGGCCAGAATACAGAAAGGACACCCCAAACTCAGCAATTTAAACAAGATGAAGAGACAGAGGAATACCCAGCAGGTAAAGGAACAGGATAAAAGCCCACCAAACCAAACCAAAAAGGAAGAGATAGGGAATCTACCTGATAAAGAATTCCGAATAATGATAGTGAAATTGATCCAAAATCTTGAAATCAAAATGGAATCACAGATAAATAGCCTGGAGACAAGGATTAAGAAAATGCAAGAAAGGTTTAACAAGGACATAGAAGAAATAATAAAGAGTCAATATATAATGAATAATGCAATAAATGAGATCAAAAACACTCTGGAGGCAACAAATAGTAGAACAACAGAGGCAGAAGATAGGATTAGTGAATTAGAAGATAGAATGGTAGAAATAAATGAATCAGAGAGGAAAAAAGAAAAACGAATTAAAAGAAATTAGGACAATCCCAGAGACCTCCAGGACAATAGTAAACGCTACAACATTCGAATCATAGGGGTCCCAGAAGAAGAAGACAAAAAGAAAGACCATGAGAAAGTACTTGAGGAGATAATAGTTGAAAACTTCCCTAAAATGGGGAAGGAAATAATCACTCAAGTCCAAGAAACCCAGAGCATCCCAAACAGGATAAACGGAAAGGGAAACACCCCAAGATACATATTAATCAAATTAACAAAGATCAAACACAAAGAACAAATATTAAAAGCAGCAAGGGAAAAGCAACAAATAACACACAAGGGAATACCCATAAGGATAACAGCTGATCTTTCAATAGAAACTCTCCAAGCCAGGAGGGAATGGCAAGACATACTTAAAGTGATGAAAGAAAATAACCTACAGCCCAGATTATTGTACCCAGCAAGGATCTCATTCAAATATGAAGAAGAAATCAAAAGCTTTACAGACAAGCAAAAGCTGAGAGAATTCAGCAACACCAAACCAGCTCTCCAACAAATACTAAAGGATATTCTCTAGACAGGACACACAAAAATGGTGTATAAATTCGAGCCCAAAACAATAAAGTAAATGGCAACGGGATCATACTTATCAGTAATTACCTTAAACGTAAACGGGTTGAATGCCCCAACCAAAAGAAAACAACTGGCTGAATGGATACAAAAACAAGACCCCTACATATGTTGTCTACAAGAGACCCACCTCAAAACAGGGGACACATACAGACTGAAAGTGAAGGGCTGGAAAAAGATTTTCCATGCAAATAGGGACCAAAAGAAAGCAGGAGTAGCAATACTCATATCAGATAAAATAGACTTTAAAACAAAGGCTGTGAAAAGAGACAAAGAGGGCCACTACATAATGATCAAAGGATCAATCCAAGAAGAAGATATAACAATTATAAATATATATGCACCCAACACGGGAGCACCGCAGTATGTAAGACAAATGCTAACAAGTATGAAAGGAGAAATTAACAATAACACAATAATACTGGGAGACTTTAATACCCCACTCACACCTATGGATAGATCAACTAAGCAGAAAATTAACAAGGAAACACAAACTTTAAATGATACAATAGACCAGTTAGACCTAATTGATATCTATAGGACATTTCATCCCAAAACAATGAATTTCACCTTCTTCTCAAGCGCACATGGAACCTTCTCCAGGATAGATCACATCCTGGGCCATAAAGCTAGCCTTGGTAAATTCACAAAAATAGAAATCATTCCAAGCATCTTTTCTGACCACAATGCAGGAAGATTAGATCTCAATTACAGGAGAAAAACTATTAAAAATTCCAACATATGGAGGCTGACCAACACGCTGCTGAATAACCAACAAATCACAGAAGAAATCAAAAAAGAAATCAAAATTTGCATAGAAACGAATGAAAATGAAAACACAACAACCCAAAACCTGTGGGACACGGTAAAAGCAGTCCTAAGGGGAAACTACATAGCTATACAGGCATACCTCAAGAAACAAGAAAAAAGTCAAATAAATAACCTCGCTCTACACCTAAAGCAACTAGAAAAGGAAGAAATGAAGAACCCCAGGGTTAGTAGAAGGAAAGAAATCTTAAAACTTAGAGCAGAAATAAATGCAAAAGAAAAAAAAGAGACCAAAGCAAAAAACAACAAAGCCAAAAGCTGGTTTTTTGAAAGGATAAATAAAATTGACAAACCATTAGCCAGACTCACTAAGTAACAAAGGGAGAAAAATCAAATCAATAAATTAGAAATTGGAGAGATCACAACAGACAGCACAGAAATACAAAGGATCACAAGAGATTACTATCAACAATTATATGCCAATAAAATGGACAACGTGGAAAAAATGGACAAATTCTTAGAAAAGTACAACTTTCCAAAACTCGATCAGGAAGAAATAGAAAATCTTAACAGACCCATCACAAGCATGGAAATTGAAACTGCAATAAAAAATCTTCCAGCAAACAAAAGCCCAGGTCCAGACGGCTTCACAGCTGAATTCTACCAAAAATGTAGAGAAGAGCTAACACCTATCCTGCTCAAACTCTTCCAGAAAATTGCAGAGGAAAGTAAACTAGCAAACTCATTCTATGAGGCCACCATCACCCTAATACCGAAACCTGACAAATATCCCACAAAAAAAGAAAACTATAGGCCAATATCACTGATGAACATAGATCCAAAAATCCTTAACAAAATTCTAGCAATCAGAATACAACAACACATTAAAAAGGTCATACACCATGACCAAGTGGGCTTTATCCCAGGGATGCAAGGATTCTTCAATATCCGCAAATCAATCAATGTAATACACCACATTAACAAATTGAAAAATAAAAACCATATGATTATCTCAATAGATGCAGAGAAAGCCTTTGCCAAGATTCAACATTCATTTATGATAAAAACTCTCCAGAAAGCAGGAATAGAAGGAACATACCTCAACATAATAAAAGCTATATATGACAAACCCTCAGCAAACATTATCCTCAATGGTGAAAAATTGAAAGCATTACCTCTAAAGTCAGGAACAAGACAAGGGTGCCCTCTTTCACCATTACTATTCAACATAGTTTTGGAAATTTTGGCCACAGCAATCAGAGCAGAAAAAGAAATAAAAGGAATCCAAATTGGAAAAGAAGAAGTAAAACTCTTACTATTTGCAGATGACATGATCCTCTACATAGAAAACCCTAAAGACTCCACCAGAAAATTACTAGAACTAATCAAAGACTATAGTAAAGTTGCAGGATATAAAATCAACACACAGAAATCCCTTGCATTCCTATATACTAATAATGAGAAAACAGAAAGAGAAATTAAGGAAACAATTCCATTCACCTTTGCAACGAAAAGAATAAATACTTAGGAATATATCTACCTAAAGAATCTAAAGACCTATATATAGAAAACTATAAAACACTGGTGAAAGAAATCAAAGAGGACACTAACAGATGGAGAAATATACCATGTTCATGGATTGGAAGAATCAATATAGTGAAAATGAGTATACTACCCAAAGCAATTTATAGATTCAATGCAATCCCTATCAAGCTACCAACAGTATTCTTCACAGAGCTAGAACAAATAATTTCACAATTTGTATGGAAACACAAAAAACCTCGAATAGCCAAAGCAATCTTGAGAAAGAAGAATGGAACTGGAGGAATCAACCTACCTGACTTCAGGCTCTACTACAAAGCCACAGTCATCAAGACAGTATGGTACTGGCACAAAGACAGAAATATAGATCAATGGAACAAAATAGAAAGCCCAGAGATAAATCCACGCACATATGGACACGTTATCTTTGACAAAGGAGGCAAGAATATACAATGGATTAAAGACAATCTCTTTAACAAGTGATGCTGGGAAATCTGGTCAACTACCTGTAAAAGACTGAAACTAGAACACTTTCTAACACCATACACAAAAATAAACTCAAAATGGATTAAAGATCTCAATGTAAGACCAGAAACTATAAAACTCCTAGAGGAGAACATAGGCAAAACACTCTCTGACATACATCACAGCAGGATCCTCTATGACCCACCTCCCAGAATATTGGAAATAAAAGCAAAAATAAACAAATAGGACCTAATTAAACTTCAAAGCTTCTGCACATCAAAGGAAACTATTACAAGGTGAAAAGACAGCCTTCAGAATGGGAGAAAATAATAGCAAATGAAGCAACTGACAAACAACTAATCTCAAAAATATACAAGCAACTCCTACAGCTCAACTCCAGAAAAATAAATGACCCAATAAAAAAATGGCCAAAGTACTAAATAGACATTTCTCCAAAGAAGACATACAGATGGCTAACAAACACATGAAAAGATGCTCAACATCACTCATTATCAGAGAAATGCAAGTCAAAACCACCATGAGGTACCATTTCACACCAGTCAGAATGGCTGCAATCCAAAAGTCTACAAGGAATAAATGCTGGAGAGGGTGTGGAGAAAAGGGAACCCTCTTACGCTGTTGGTGGGAATGCAAACTAGTACAGCCACTATGGAGAATAGTGTGGAGATTCCTTAAAAAACTGGAAATAGAACTGCTTTATGATCCAGCAATCCCACTGCTGGGCATACACACTGAGGAAACCAGAAGGGAAAGAGACACGTGTACCCCAATGTTCATCACAGCACTGTTTATAATAGCCAGGACATGGAAGCAACTTAGATGTCCATCAGCAGATGAATGGATAAGAAAGCTGTGGTACATATACACAATGGAGTATTACTCAGCCATTAAAAAGAACACATTTGTATCAGTTCTAATGAGGTGGATGAAACTGGAGCCTATTATACAGAGTGAAGTAAGCCAGAAAGAAAAACACCAATACAGTATACTAACGCATATATATGGAATTTAGAAAGATGGTAACAATAACCCTGTGTACAAGACAGCAAAAGAGACACTGATGTATAGAACAGTCTTATGGACTCTGTGGGAGAGGGAGAGGGTGGGAAGAATTGGGAGAATGGCATTGAAACATGTAAAATATCATGTATGAAACGAGTTGCCAGTCCAGGTTCGAAGCACGATACTGGATGCTTGGGGCTGGTGCACTGGGACGACCCAGAGTGATGGAATGGGGAGGGATGAGTGAGGAGGGTTCAGGATGGGGAACACATGTATACCTGTGGCGGATTCATTTTGATATTTGGCAAAACTAATACAATCTTGTAAAGTTTAGAAATAAAATAAAATTAAAAAAAAAAAGAAAGAAAAGACAGATGGTGAGACAGTGCCTTGTAAATAATACCTCCACATTAGAATTCATGAGCTTGAGTCTCTCTAGAAAATTATCTGCATTCATAGCAATGGGTGGTCTTAAGAGTACTTTACCTAAAGTGCCTTCTTGAATATATGTTTAAAGATCATGTATTCATAAAAATGAGATATTAACAGGTTTGAGTATCAATCCCTAATATTTGGAAGCAAAAGGTGAGGGGAAAATAAGACCTTAAACAGAAAGCTTAAGTTATAAATATTAAGGAACTTTTCCCCTTAGCATACATTGTTTGGTGGAGCAGGGGCTGGGTTCGGGGGTGGCGGCAGGAGGGGAAGCACGCAGTTCTAGTATCCCAAGGCATTTTATTTTATACTGATTAATGGAATAAAAACTGTCTGTGTATTTGAATTCAAAATGTTGATATCTCAACTGCAACAGTAGCATTTATGTTTCTTTGAAAGATAATGGTGAGCCTTTAATTATTAAAGCAAATGTATTTAATAGATGGTCAAAGAAAAGTACTTTTTAAAAAGTTGCCCAGAGGGTTATATAAACAAACAAGCTAAAACATCTGGCAGCTGGTGCTTGGAATCAATAATAAGAAAATGAGTTCTACTGTATCTTTGTTTTCATTGTCTAGTTGAAGACAGAGAAGACAAGAGAAAGAGCAAAATGAAATCAACTTGTGAACTTCACAAATAGGCTGAATGGATTATGAGTAATCAGAAAGAGAGAAACCTCTTGGAGTGAGGCTATAAAACTAAGGAAATTGTGTGTGTGTGCGTGTGTGTGTGTGTGTATGTGTGTGTGTGCGTGCGGGTGTGCGTGCACTCTTGTTTGTATGTGTGTGCAAGTGTACCAAGGTGCTGAGTAGACAGGAATACAGAGATGAAACTGTCCTGACTACTTCGGCTACACTGTTGTGAGTGATTGCTGATTTTATGGCCTCAAAAAGTCCAAGTTGCACTTCTGTTCAGTTCAGTCACTCAGTCGTGTCCAACTCTTTGCAACCCCTTGGAATGCAGCAAACCAGGCTTCCCTGTCCTTCACTATCTCCCAGAGTTTGCTCAAACTCATGTCTATCATGTCAATGATGCCATCCAACCATCTCATCTTCTGTTACCCCTTGTCCTCCTGCCCTCAATCTTTCCCAGCATCAGGGTCTTTTTCAATGAGTCAGCTCTTCACATCAGATTGCCAAAGTATTGGAGCTTCAGCAAAGGTCCTTCCAGTGAGGATTCAGGGTTGAATTCCTTGAGGACTGGCTGATTTGATCTCCTTATTGTCCAAAGGACTCTCAAGAGTCTTCTCCAGCACCACAATAGAAAAGCATCAACTCTTCAGTGCTCAGCCTTTTTTATATTCAAACTCTCACATCTGTACATGACTACTGGAAACAGTATTACCTTTGACTATATGGATTTTGGGGCAAAGTGATGTCTTTGCTTTCTAATATGCTGTCTAAATTTGCCATAGCTTTCCTTCCAAGAAGCAAGGGTCTTTTCATTTCATGGCTGCAGTCACCATCCACAGTGATTTTGCAGCCCAACAAAATAAAATTATGTCACTGCTTCCACTTTTTCCCCTTCTATTTGCCATGAAGTTATGGGACCAGACGCCATAACTTAGATTTTTGAATGTTGAGTTTTAAGCCAGCTTTTTCATTCTCCTGTTTCAACCTCATCAAAAGGCTCTTTAGTTCTTCTTCACTTTTTGCCATTAGAGTAGTATCATCTGCATATCTGAGGTGGTTGATATTTCTCCAAGCAACCTTGATTCCAGCTTGTGATTCATCCAGCCTGGCATTTTGCATGATGTACTCTGCATATAAGTTAAATAAATAGGGTGCCAATATACAGCCTTGTTGTACTGATTTCTGAATTTTGAACAAATAAATTGTTCCATGTAAGGGTCTAACTGCAGCTTCTTGACTTGCATACAAGTTTCTCAGGAGACAGGTAAGGTAAGGGTATTCCTATCACTTTAAGAATTGTACACAGTTTGTTATGATGCACACAGTTAAAGGCTTTAGCATAGTCAAAGAAGAAGAAGTAGATATTTTTCTGGAACTCCCTTGATTTCCCCATGATCCAAGGAATGTTGGCAATTTGATCTCTGGTTCCTCTGCCTCTTTGAAACCCAGCTTGTACATCTGGAAGTTTTCAATTCACATACTGCTAAAGTCTAGCTTGAAGAATTTTGAACATATCCTTGGTAGAATGTGAAATGAGCACAATTGTCCACTAGTTTGAACATTCTTTGGCATTGCCCTTCTTTGGGATTGGAATGAAAACTGATCTTTTTTTTTTTTTAATTTAAATTTATTTATTTTAATTGGAGGGTAATTACTTTACAATATTGTATTGGTTTTGCCATACATCAACATGAATCCACCACAGGTGTACACGTGTTCTCCATCCTGAAACCCGCTCCCACCTCCCTCCCTGTACCATCCCTCTGGGTCATCCCAGTGCACCAGCCCCAAGCATCCTGTATCCTCCATTGAACCTAAACTGGCAAGTCGTTTCTTATATAATATTATACATGTTTCAACATCATTCTCCCAATTCATCCCACCCTCTCCCTCTCCCACAGAGTCCATAAGACTGTTCTATACATCGGTGTCTCTTTTGCTGTCTCACATACAGGGTTATCGTTACTATCTTTCTAAATTCCATATATATGTGTTAGTATGCTGTATTGGTGTTTTTCTTTCTGGCTTACTTCACTCTGTATAATAGGCTCCAGTTTCATCCACCTCATGAGAACTGATTCAAATGTATTCTTTTTAATAGCTGAGTGATATTCCATTGTGTATATGTATCACAGCTTTCGTATCCATTCATCTGCTGATGGACAGCTAGGTTGTTTACGTCCTGGCTACTATAAACAGTGCTGCGATGAACATTGGGGTACATGTGTCTCTTTCAATTCTGGTTTCCTCGATGTGTATGCCCAGCAGTGGGATTGCTGGGTCATCAGATCAGATTAGATCAGTCACTCAGTTGTGTCTGACTCTTTGTGACCCCATGAATCGCAGCATGCCAGGCCTCCCTGTCCATCATCAACTCCCGGAGTTCATTGAGACTCACATCCATCGAGTCAGTGATGCCATCCAGCCATCTCATCCTCTGTCATCCCCTTCTCCTCCTGCCCCAAATCCCTCCCAGAATCAGAGTCTTTTCCAATGAGTCAACTCTTCACATGAGGTGGCCAAAGTGCTGGGTCATAAGGCAGGTCTATTTCCAGTTTTTAAAGGAATCTCCACACTGTTCTCCATAGTGGCTGTACTAGTTTGCATTCCCACCAACAGTGTAAGGGGTTCCCTTTTCCCACACCCTCTCCAGCACTGATTGCTTGTAGACTTTTGGATCGCAGCCATTCTGACTGGCGTGAAATGGTACCTCATAGTGGTTTTGATTTGCATTTCTCTGATAATGAGTGATGTTGAGCATCTTTTCATGTGTTTGTTAGCCATCTGTATGTCTTCTTTGGAGAAATGTCTATTTAGTTCTTTGGCCCATTTTTTGATTGGGTCGTTTATTTTTCTGGAATTGAGCTGCAGGAGTTGCTTGTATATTTTTGAGATTAGTTGTTTGTCAGTTGCTTCATTTGCTATTATTTTCTCCCATTCTGAAGGCTGTCTTTTCACCTTGCTTATAGTTTCCTTTGTTGAAAACTGATTTTTCCAGCCCTGTATCCACTGTTGAGATTTCCAAATTTTTTGAGATACTTAGTGCAGAACTTTAACATAACAGCATCATCTTTTAGGATTGATGAGGACAAGTAGCTTAGCTGGAATGCCATCATCTCCACTAACTTTTTTGGTAGTTGCTGCTACTGCTACTGCTGCTAAGTCACTTCAGTCGTGTCTGATTCTATGCGACCCCATAGACAGCAGCCCACCAGGCTCCCCCATCCCTGGGATTCTCCAGGCAAGAACACTGGAGTGGGTTGCCATTTCCTTCTCCAGTGCATGAAAGTGAAAGTGAAGTCGCTCAGTCGTGTCCGACTCCTAGCGACCCCATGGACTGCAGCCCTCCAGGCTCCTCCATCCATGAGATTTTCCAGGCAAGAGTACTGGTGTAATGTTTCCTAAAGCCCACTTGACTTCACACTCCAGGATGTCTGCTGTAGGTGAGTGACCACACCATCGTGGTTACCCTGGTTATTAAGACATTTTTGTATAGTTCTTCTGTATATTCTTGCCACCTCTTCTTAATATATTCTGCTTCTGTTAGGTCCTTACAATTTCTGTCCTTTAGCATGACCATCCTTGCATGAAATATTCCCTTGATCTCTCCAATTTTCTTAAAGAAATCTTTAGTCTTTCCCATCCTATTTTTTTTACTCTTCTTCTTTGCATCATTCTTTGAAGGAGGCCTTATTATCTCTCCATGCTATTCTCTGGAATGCTGCATTCAGTTAGGGATACCTTTCCCTTTCTTCCTTGCTTTTCACTTCTCCTTTTTCCTCAGCTATTTGTAAAGGCTCCTCAGACAACCACTTTGCCTTCTTGCATTTCTTTTTCTTTGAGATGATTTTGATCACTACTTCCTCTATGATGTCATGAACCTCTGTCCATAGTTCTTCAGGCACTCTGTCTACCAGATCTAATCCCTTGAATCTAACCATCACCTCCACAAGGAATTTTATTTAGGTCATACCTTTCATTATTTCATGTGTGAAATAGTAGGCTCATGATGCTATTAAAATGTATTTTATTGGCTATAGAAAAGAAATTTTGACACAACTTCAACACTTCCAACTTCCTGAGTCCATAAGGATAAATAAACTATAGCTGACCTATCAATTTCATCAGGAGAAGTACATTGATCACATTGATTTAATTAACCCTTATTGGTTAATTAAAATTAAATTTTGCTCTGAATTACCTCTCACAGAAAGAAGGGAGAAACTTTATAGAAATATAGGAAAGAGTTGGAAATGTTTAATGATTTAAAATGAAAGAAAAATAATATCATTGTAATACTGCTCATAATTCTCTGGAATTCCTGGTCATATCTACATTACAGTCTATAAAGGATATCATCAGTAACATATAATCCAGGAAACAAATAAAACTTCAAGTATTTTAAATGCAATACTCATTGAAGGCGGTTGAGTTTATTTAGGATTTATGGGTCCAGAAATGAATGCCAAACAGAGATGTAGTTGCTCAGATGTGTGTGCTCTCTTGGATCAATGAGACAAGGGGAAGGAGATCTGTAAGAAAGCCCTGAATGTCAGGCAGGAATCTTTAGACTTGTCACCACAGTTATCTGAGCACAGAAACAATATGGAAGAAATGAAGTGTATGCAAAAATACCTTTCAATAGGATTAGAAAGGGAAAATGACTGTGGATAGAAGGAAGTATGACTAGAAGATGGTAAAAGAAGTGCCAGATGTACAGTGAGAACAGCCTAAGTCAGTATAAAAAAATAAGAAAATAAAACTAAAAGATAAGTTTTTTTTTTCTAAAACACAATGTGGAAAAAAAAATTGGTAGGTGTTGTTGATATAATGACTGAAACCAAAGACAAAAAACTAAAGGCATGGTTTCAGGTCTAGAGAACTAAAAAATTAATGATGTAGAGAAAATGGGCAAGGGGACCAAAGAGGATCTCAATTCTCAACATGATGTATGTTTCTATATAGATTCACCCTTACAGTTGCTTTTTGATTGGGCCGATATCATTAAATCCTTGAAATTTGTTGCTTCTTTCTAGAATTCTAGGATTCTAGAATTTTGAAAATACTATTCTAAGCTCCACTGTCTGTCCAATATATAATAGATTGTAGAATGTTTTAAATTATATCTCCCAAGAACATAACTATAGTGAACACTACTTCACAAATAATTTCACATGCTAGTCTTTATTATGTACTCCCAATCTCCAGCTAAATCCTTGAAGACCTTACCCTTATTCTTGAATTCTCTAAGACCAAACTCTAATGTTTAAAATTCCAAGGGTATTATTATCACTTTAGTTGCTATCTTTCACCTTTTCTGCTTGGGCTACATTCTCTCTTTTGCTCTAGACAACAGATGACTACAGTAGAATCCCGTCTTTAAAAAAAAAAAGAAAAGTATACTACTTCCATTGGATATGATTATAAGGCTGCATTATTATAATTTGCTAGGCTCCACATCACCCTACAGTTTTGGGTAAAGATGATGCAAACTGGAATTGAGGCTATAAACATACTCAGATAAGCAGCTGACAGGATTAAGTCTCCAATTTCTGGGTCAAGAAGTATTGTTATAAAATTAGTATCTGAAGTACCAAAAACGATGTCAAATAGTCCCCCTTCAAATATCTCTCCAACAGAAGCAGACTCTCTTTCTATTCAGTAATGTGTATTTGATTGATATCTATCTTCTTGGATAAAGAATAATCCAGTAAATAGTAGGCTAAGGCATTCTAGGAAAATCAGTCAGGCCAAAACCATTTGCCAGGTAAAAGGTAAAAAATATTTTTTTTACTGACTTTTATTAACTGTGCAGGTAATAAGGTGATGAAAATATTTCCAATACTTTTTAAAAGGATTTTAAGACTGTTGGTAACTATTTATTAAGAAAATTTACAAAGGTTATTAATGTACTTTATATAGTCAACAAGTTTTTTATATGTTTTTCTGAAAAAAATCCTAATGTTGCAATATCAAGGTATTTCAATTCCTATTTTCTAGAGTTTCATTTAACCTCATGAAGGAAAGAAACACAGTACACATAGTGAATATACATCACATTAGCATTTTTACAGAATCTTTCAGAAAAAAGTTTTTTTTTAATTTTATTTTATTTAACTTTACAATATTGTATTGGTTTTGCCATATATCAAAATGAATCTGCCACAGGTATACATGTGTTCCCCATCCTGAACCCTCCTCCCTCTTCCCTCCCCATACCATCCCTCTGAGTCATCCCAGTGCACCAGCCCCAAGAATCCAGTATCGTACATCGAACCTGGACTGGCGACTTGTTTCATATATGATATTATACATATTTCAATGCCATTCTCCCAAATCATCCCACCCTCTCCCTCTCCCACAGAGTCCAAAAGACTGTTCTATACATCAGAAAAAAAGTTTTTAAAACTATTGCAGACCTTCAGACTCCTTCCCTTTTCCTGATTTCTTGGCAAATTTGCACCAAACCTAAGAGGCACAGTGGTGCAGAAATAAAGAGCATGGAATTGGAAGCCAGGATTAGGAACTTCATTCAAAAAATTCCACCACGTTTTAACTGTCTGACATTGAGCAAGTAATTCAGCCTTCTGTGCCTCAGTATAGAGTGGGATGTCATTCCCTTCTTCAGGGGATATTCCCAACCCAGGGATCAAACCTGTATCTCCTGCTTTGGCTGGCAGATTTTTTTACCACTGAGCCACCAAGAAGGCCCTTATTTGATGTATGAGGATAGAAAGTCTATAAATTTTCCATGCTTACTAAATGAAACTACAAGATGTAGAAATCTGGCTGGTAAGTATTTCTTATAAAACAATGTTATAAGGCATAAGTTCTTGTCTCACCAGGTATTGCAATTGCTGTTTGAGAGAATACCAGCTTAAAAGATATTTTCTGTTTCATATTTTGCCACTAAATATTCATTTTAATGTTAAAATAACTATCAAAGACTAATATTTCAATCAATATTAACCTTATAGAGTTCTATCTCTCATTATTTTTTCTCAAATATCTACCACTCTTTTGAGAAAAAGCTGGTACATAAAGGAGTGTCAAGCTTCTTGATTTAAGTCAACAAGGGCACCTTTTGCCTATGTTTAGACCTGCCCACTAGTTATTAATTCTCATTGTTCACTTTCAAGCTCTCTTAACCATCCCCTTGCTTCCAGTTCAGACTAAATAACCATGCTTGCTACTGCTAAGAGTGTGAGAAGGGTGGCAAAGGTCGCTCCTCCCCATAGACTCACTGGAGAATTCACACAAAGATGGGGAGTAAGCCTCTATTGCATTTTCCCTCCAACAAAATGCAGGCTTTCAGTGACACAGCCTTTTGAAATTATCCAGCAATTTCATCTTTATTTTAAAGTGTGCATGATTTTTAAATATGTAATTACTTCCTCTTTTAAGTTTTCTTTCATTTGAAGATTCAGGAAATGAGATCAAATGATCATTGCTAAATATGAAAAACTAAAAAATGGGAAATCAACAGAATAAGAGAAAAAATTCTGAAAATATAAGAAGTCTACATCTGGAGGCATCAAATCATAGAGTAATCTCTGGGTATTGACTATTCTAAATCACAAAATACTTTTGTATGTTGTTTTCTTTTCTTTGCAAAAGAGTTAATATAATATCAATTTATAAATTACTATTCATAGCAACAAATCAATGAGAAACTAATAAGCACAAATTATTGAACATTTGTTTAAATTGGCAGCATTAAGCAAAATATAACACATGCACAAACATATACGTGTTTTCTAACTCTCAATGTATTTTTCCTCTAGTATAACCTTACAAATTTGATGAGATAAAAGAAATAGGTTATAGTATGTTACATTGATGAAATTCTTTAGCCTGCCATTATGGAATTTTAGTCTTCTAATCTTAATCAAACACAAAAGATAGAGAAATGGTCAGAATTTAAATCTATCTTTTAAAAATTGTTCATTTCAGCTTAATTATACTATCATAGCTAATCCTCTGATAACAACAGTACAGCAATTTCTCAGGTCCCTGTTTTTTGACATGTTAGTGTTATGTCTATAACAATATTTACTTAAATAACTCAAAATGATCTTCATATATTGTCTCAATCAAAAATAGTAGCTGAAGACAGATACTATTATAATCATTAATATACAGATTGACTAACTCTCATTAAGAAGTTAAGTTCTGTAGTAAAGGTGAAACTGCAGTGAAAAATTTCCTCATTTTACTCTTTACAGATTAAAGTACTTATTGAAATATACTGGTTACTACTGCTGCTGCTGCTGCTAAGTCACTTCAGTCGTGTTTGGCTCTGTGCGACACCATAGACGGCAGCCCACCATGCTCCCCCGTCCCTGGGATTCTCCAGGCAAGAACACTGGAGTGGGTTGCCATTTCCTTCTCTAATGCATGAAAGCGAAAAGTGAAAGTGAAGTCACTCAGTCGTGTCCAACTCTTCGCGACCCCATGGACTGCAGCCCACCAGGCTCCTCCATCCATGGGATTTTCCAAGCAAGAGTACTGGAGTGGGGTGCCATCACCTTCTTCAGTTACTACTAGATCTGATCATATTCAAATATAATTAACAGCTGACAGTCTTAGGCCATACCAACAATATGATCCTTAGAGACAATTTAGTATTCTGGAAAATAGTATCTATTATCTGTACTGATCTTGAAGAACCAAGGTGTTTTCAAAATAAAATCATTTAATTTAATACAAAAACAATGGTAACAAATGAGTAGCACATAGCCCTAAGACACATAGTCTAATATGTCATAAAAAAATTTACCCACCACTTGCATAGTTTTCTAAATATTACACTCAGTGACTATAGAATCATATATTTAAAACACTTTACCATCATTTTACAATGAAACCTTAGTTACCATACTCTTCAGACGAATGTGAGTTTTCAGTTAAGCTTATTTTTCAGGTTAACTGAGTGTTATTCAGAAAATTCCCAGTTGGTGAAAATCTTTTCAAATAGTCTTACAAGCTCAGAATGGGAATATATTTAAATCCCTTTTTTTTCCCCTAATGGATCAGGACCTCCCAGGGTCTCACTCTGCACATGTATCATCATTAACATAAGAACCTGCAGATTTGAGAAGGGTAAAATCCTGGAATTGTATCATGTCTCTTAACTCTCTTCCTCCAAACCACACCCATTACACTCACTGCAGGTTGAAAGATTTGACATCTATATTCGTATATTTTAATATTAATCTATGATGTTTTAATTGTGAGAGAAAGTGGACATTTGATAGCAAAAAAATCATAGACTCAAGTGCTGATAGTTTCCATAATTCCCTGATATATACATTATTCCTGCCAATTTACCTCTATGTAAAGTGGAGGGCAGATAAAATTCCCTATATGATAGCAATGTTAACCTGGTGGACAGGCAGCAGTCAGTGATGATTAGACTCCAGACAGACTTGCTTCTGTTTTTCTTCAGAGATTTACACTGTAATTTAGACTATTTAATATTCTGAAACTAGAAGTAATACCAAGCTTCTAGAAAAAAGCTCTTGTCTGGAATATTATGCAAGTGGCCTTACACTATTTTAAACACCTGCTGCCCTCAAATGGTATAATTGACTGTATTTGGTTAGTTTTTGTTGATGGAACCTATATTTACTGACACCAACAGCCTTGAATCTTGTAATTGCCCCAACAATAGTAACTTGATAAACCTTTCATCCAATGATGTATGAATCAAAAACTTCACTTTGACATGTACAGACTCCAGGGTAAATGGACAAGCATTGAAGTAGCTTTCCATGTTCAAATACAAAGCTGGTTTACCGTACAATCAGTTTGAATCACAATACTATAGTAAAAAATACATTCCCTCTTTCTCAGAGTCATGTGAAATTGTGGTTTTGTAAGTAAAAAATTATGTATATAGTATAATAAGTTCAAATGATCTCTGTAAATTTGAAATCATGTTCTCCATAGATATTCAAATCATGAAGTAGGGAATAAATCCAGGTAGTCATGTTCTAAGAAATCTAAATGATTCATTAATTAAATTAACATTTTTACCTCAAGGGATGAAGGTAAAAGTGTTAAAGATGTTTTATACCTCTGTATTTCTTAAGATCCCATATGTTCATTGTCAAAAGTACTGTAACAAGTCTGCTTATTTCTCAAAAAAAACATGTAAACATATCTTCCATTAACTTCCATTCAAGGAAGACCTAAATTAAATAACTTGATTATCTATAATTCAATTAGCTAGAATAACTAACACCACCTATTTAATTATATACTACCATTAGGAGAAAATATTTTTAATTAAAAAGAAGTGATATTTTTAAATTGTTTTATAAAGCATCACTAACTGACAAGCATATAACAAGATATAGTAAAAAACAAACTTTTATATACCCACGTAGCTGCACAGTCAAAATGGTGAGTAGAATGATGATTCTGAGGTTCTAAGAATTTAATCACCCAAATAAAGTTATATATATGTCCACTGTAGTATGCTACATAAGGCAGGCAATAAAATGGACCAGTATTATTTAAAAGACTTTCAAAAAGAATTAGCAACACAAATAATTGATTAACTTCAATTAGCTGGAACCTACTTATCTGATTTGTCTTGTTAATCAATTTTTTAATGTAAACAAGTCTACATTCCACAAAAGAATTCTTATTTGGAACAAATAAAGTTTTGATGATCTACAATCAGTTATACACCCTGCTAGGCGAATTCTTGTGAGGGAAACAGCTATCTAGTTGTATCAAATTTGTTCTCTTTCTTAAAACAAGAATGAATAACAAGTCTCTTACCTGAAGCAAATATTCTGATTAATACAATGGCACAGGCCTGCTCAAGAAATTTCCATTTTTCTTGCTCTCACCAGTCACCAAAGACCACAATTCTAGTTGTTCTCTCATCAAATACGTATATTTCTCTATTTTCCAAGAAAAATCACTTCCAATGAGTTTTCAAACACTAGCCCAAAATGAAAGCATTCCCAGAGAATTTCTGTACACTGGAATCCCATACCAACTACATGGTATTAATATCACCTAAACACTCAGATTAATGTCAACAGTGGTTTGCAATAAATGAGTCCTAATGAATTCTAATGGAGCTCCAAATACCACTGGTTGTTGAAAGACTATTGTCAAAAGTCCCCTAACATGATCTAAAATAATGTTATACTACTCTATTGTTCTTGAAGATATTTTACTCTTCCATTGTTTTTCTGTGAAAAGAATGCTCACAGATTTACACAGCCCCTTACTCAACCACAACCAAACCCAAAGCTCACTAGTATTCACATACAGCAAGGTCAGAATTCTTTTAAGTAAGAAAAAAACTTCTTTGATTAATGCTGAGCTGCACCATGTTTAGACAGGTTCATGACCCCAGGCATCCATTTAATCAAATTTATCTGCTGCCTGTCCCAGTGGAGCCATTACAACAAGAAACTCTCTCAATGAAAAGGGAGTTGGGGGAGGGGGGCAGTGGGAATCATTGTTTACATCCTGTTAAATAATTATTTCACTTGTCCACCCACACTGGCCATAAACAGACAAATCACTTCCCTGGAGACTCTGAAAAGCCATTCAGCTGTATATAGCTCTCCCCCTCTCCATAGTGAAGTTAACTGCTTAACTTAAAGACTTCTTTGTGGATACTAAAGTATGCTTTGTCCATATTAATTATCTCACTAACTATAAGGGTATTTATCATATAGATGCTCTTGGTTTCTCTTTATGAAAACCACTGTTATTCAACTACTCTAGAGTAATCATTTCTGAATAATTTGTCCACTGCCAGCACATCACTTCAGTACTTCAAGGTGAATACACATACACACATACACAAGAAACCTGTTTTTCCAAGGAACTGTGTCATTGGTTGAGTGATCAAACAAGTTATTATTTTTCAGGAGTTTTCAACAACACTCTGATCTTTAACACAACTTTTCTCCTGGACAAAGAGCAGAAAAGAGGCAGACAGATAATAAAGAATTACAGTTTGCCTTTACTTAATAGCTCTATAAGTCAGAATAATACAGATGTATAAAATGGTAACCTACCCACCCAACCCTTGCAGTTTGCTGTCTTAAAAAGCAAAAGGGGAAGTGGGGACAAGAAAAGATGTTTGTATCTAGTTGAAGTTCAAGAATTAAAGGTAAACAACCCGAACGCTAAGTATAAACAGAATCTTCCCAAACCCAAATGGAAACAGTCTACAAAATACACTATTTTTAGAGACTGAGGAGAAAACTGAAAGACAGGACTCTCAGACCTCAAAATCAGAGGCTGTTTTTCTTTCTGAATTTCTTGTTTTTCTGCAACTTCTGATGAAATAAACATTTCATACCATTTAATTCATATTGGAAGATAAAGAGAAAAAAATGCAAAGATTTTTCTGATTAAAAAACAAAGCTTCAAGGAAGTTAATAACTTTGTTATAATTTTTACTAGAAAATACAATTTCAAGTGAGCACTTTTCCTTATTTTGTTGCCAATATTACTTTCTGGTTAATGGTCACCAATGAAAGTACAATTATCCATGCCTCCAATATTACTTTCTGGTAAATGGTCAACAATGAAAATAAAGGTATTAAAATATCTCCCAAATGATACTTCTAATACCTTAATAGATTATTGATAATAATCTTATAAGTATAATACATGCTTCTTTCCCAAGAAAATTAATACCCAAGATATAGTTGGACTAAGATTTCTGCCCTTTCAGTCCTTGTACAACGTCCATTACTAAAAGGAAAACAGTACACTTCTTGATTCACAGAGATTAAAACCACAAAATTACCATAGTGGGTGTGAATGAAATTGTTTTTGTGTTTTCATATGTGGCTATAATAAATATAGAGAAGGAAATGGCAACCCACTCCAGTATTCCTGCTTGAGGAACCCCACGGACAGTATGAAAAGGCGAAAAAATATGACACCAGAAGATGAGCCCCCCTGTTTGAAGGTGTCCAATATGCTACTGGGAAAAAGTGGAGGGAAATTATGAATAGCTCCAGAAAGAATGAAGCATCTGGGCCAAAGCGGAAATAACACTCAGTTCAGGATGTGTCTAGTGGTGAAAGCAAAGTCTGAAGCTGGGAAGAATAATATTGCATAGGAAACTAGAATGTTAGTTCCATGAATCAAGGCAAATTGGACGTGGTCAAGCAGGAGGTGACTAGAGTGAACACTGACATCTTAGGAAGCAGTAAACTAAAATGCATGGGAATAGGCGAATTTAATTCAGATGACCATTATATCTACTACTCTGGGCAAGAATTCCTTAGAAGAAATGGAGTAGCCCTCATAGTCAACAAAGAATCTGAAACACAGTACTTAGGTGCAATCTCAGAAACAACAGAATGATCTCGCTTCGTTCCAAGGCAAACCATTCAATATCACAGTAATCCAAGTCTATGCCCCAATGACTGATGCCAAAGAAACTGAAGTTGATTGGTTCTATGAAGACCTATAAGACCTTCTAGAACTAACACCAAACAAGACGTCCTTTTCATCATAGGGGATTGGAATGCAAAAGGAGGAAGTCAAAGAGATACTTGAAAAACAGGCAAGTTTGGTCTTGGAGGATAAAATGAAGCAGGGCAAAGGCTAACAGAGTTTTATCAAGATAACACACTGGTCATACCAAACATCTTTTTCCAAAAACACAAGAGACATGGGTATTATCAGATGGTCAATACTGAAATCAGATCGATTATGTTCCTTGCAGCCAAAGATGGAGAAGCTCTGTACAGTCAGTAAAAACAAGACTGGAGCTGACTATAGCTCAGATCATAAGCTCCTTACAGCAAAATTCAGGCTTAAATTCAAGAAAGTAGGGAAAACCACTGGGCCATTCAGGTACGGCCTAAAATGAACCCCTTATGATAATACAGTGGAGGTGACAAATAGATTCAAGGGATTAGATCTGGGAGACAGAGTGTCTAAAGAACTATGGACAGAGGTTTGTATCATAGTACAGGAGGCAAAAATAAATAGTGGAAAAGTATAGAATGGGAAAGACTAGAGATATCTTTAAAAAAATTGGAAATACAAAGGGAACATTTTATCCAAGGATGGGCACAATAAAGGACCAAAATGGTAAGGACCTAAGAGAACTTCCCTGGTAGCTCAGCTGATAAAGAATCTACCTGCAATGCAGGACTCACCTGTTTGATTCCTGGGTCAGGAAGATCCCCTAGAGAAGGGAATGCCTATCCACTCTAGTAATCTGGCCTGGAGAATTTCATGGACAGAGGAGCCAGGCAGGCTACAGTCCATGGGGTAGCAAAGAGTCAGACACAACTGAGTGCTTTTCACTTTCACTTTCTAAGAGAAGCAGAACAGATTAAGAAGTGGCAAGAATATACAGAAGAACTATATAAGAAAAGGTCTTAATGACCAGGATAACCAGGATCGTGTGGTCACTCACCTAGAGCCAGACATCCTGCAGTGTGAAGTCACGTGGGCCTTAGGAAGCTTTACTATCAACTAAGCTTGTGGAGGTGATGGAATTCCAGCTGAGCTATTTCAAATCCTAAATGATGATGCTGTGGAAGTGGTGCACTCAATATGTCAGCAAATTTGGAAAACTTAGCAGTGGACACAGGACTGGAAAAGATCAGTTTTCATTCCAATCCCAAATAAGGGCAATGCCAAAGAATGTTCAAACTAGTGGGCAACTGCACTCATTTCACATGCTACCAAGGTTATGTTCAAAATCCTTCAAGCTAGACTTTGGCAGTATGTGAAATGAAAACTTCCAGATGTACAAGCTGGGTTTCAAAGAGGCAGAGGAACCAGAGTTCAAATTGCCAACATTCCTTGGATCATGGAGAAAGCAAGGGAGCTCCAGAAAAACATCTACTTCTTCTTCATTGACTATGCTAAAGCCTTTAACTGTGTGCATCACAACAAACTGTGGAAAATTCTTAAAGAGATGAGAATACACCTTACCTGTCTCCTGAGAAACCTGTATGAAGATCAAAAAGCATCAGTTACAGTCAGACATGGAACAACTGACTGGTTCAAAATTCAGAAAGGAATGTGACAAGGCTGTATATTGTCACCCTGATGATTTAATTTATATACAGAGTATATCATTCAAAATATTGGGCTGGATGAGTCACAGGCTGGAATCAAGACTGCTGGGAGAAATATCAACCACCTCAGATATGCAGATGATACCACTCTTATGGCAGAAAGTGAAGAGGAACTAATGAGACTCTTGATAAGGATGAAAGAGGAGACTGAGAAAGCTGGCTTGAAACTCAATATTCAAAACACTAAGATCATGGCATCTAGTCCAATCACTTCAAATAGAAGGGGGAAAAGTGGAAGCAGTGACAGATTTTATTTTCTTGGGCTCCAAAATCTCTGTGAATGGTGACTGCAGCCATGAAATTAAAAGACCCTTGCTCCTTAGAAGGAAAGCTATGTCAAACCTAGAGAGCGTACTAGAAAGCAAAGACATCATTTTGCTGCAAAAAAAGTTCATATAGCCAAAGGTATGGTATTTCCAGTTGTCATATATGGATGTTAGAGCTGGTCCATAACGAAGGCTGAGTGCCAAAGAATTGATGCCTTCAAACTGCAGTGCTGGAGAAGACTCTTGATAGTCCCTTGGACTGCAAGGAAATCAAACCAGTCAACTGTCGAGGAAATCAGTCCTGAATATTCATTGGAAGAACTGTTGTTGAAGCTGAAGCTCCAATACTTTGGCCACCTGAAGCAAAGAGCTGACTCATTGGAAATGACCCTCATGCTTGGAAAGAATGAAGGCAAAAGGAGAAGGGGGCAGCAGAGTATAAGATGATTAGATAACATCACTCACTCAATAAACATGAATCTGGGCAAACTCTGAAAGACAGTGGAAGACAGAGGAACCCAGAGTACTGTGGTCTATTGGGTTACAAAGAGTTGGACATGACTTAGCGACTGAACAACAACAACAGTGAACATTTCCAATGAGGAAAGAAAAAGTGGACAACCAGTTAAGAAATAAAGTCACCAAAGAGGGGGGAAAATGCAGTGTAGAGTGGGAAACAGCAAGGTCAGAGGTAGGAGGGAGGTTTTAGAGAGAGGGGATATAAGGCTGAATCACATTGTATGGCAAAAACATTACACCATTGTAAAAAATTTATCATCCCAATATTTTATTTTAAAAAGGAAATAGGAAAAAGTAGTAAATTATAAGGAATATTGGAAAATATATAAATGCACAAAACAAAGTAAAAAATACTGAAATAAAAATTTAATGTGGTTTGACCATAAAGATTCTAGTTAACCTTTTTTTAAATATAAATTTATTTATATTTAAATAAAATAAAGCGTGTGAAGTACACTTTCAAGTTCTAAGAGGGAACGTGGGTTTTCTTTGGAAATGCTGCAGTGTAAAAAATACTGAAATAAAAATTTAATGTGATTTGACCATAAAGGTTCTGGTTAACCTTTTATTAAATATAAATTTATTTTAATTGGAGGCTAATTACTTTACAACATTGTATTGGTTTTGTCATACATCAACATGAATCCACCACAGGTATACACGTGTTCCCCATCCTGAATCCCCCTCTTTCCTCCCTCCCCGTACCATCCCTCTGGGTCGTCTCGGTGCACCAGCCCCAAGCATCCAGTATCATGCATTAAACTTGGACTGGCAATTCATTTCATATATGATATTATACATGTTTCAATGCCATCCTCCCAAATCATCCCACCCTCGCCCTCTCCCAGAGTCCAAAAGACTGTTCGATACATCGGTGTCTCTTTTGCTGTCTCACATACAGGGTTATCATTACCATCTTTCTAAATTCCATATATATGCATTAGTATACTGTATTGATGTTTTTCTTTCTGGCTTACTTCACTCTGTATAATAGGCTTCAGTTTTATCCACCTCATGAGAACTGATTCAAATGTATTCTTTTTAATGGCTGAGTAATACTCCGTTGTGTATATGTACCACAGCTTTCTTATCCATTCATCTGCTGATGGACATCTAGGTTGCTTCCATGTCCTGGCTATTATAAACAGTGCTGCAATGAACATTGGGGTACACGTGTCTCTTTCAATTCTGGTTTCCTCAGTGTGTATGCCCAGCAGTGGGATTGCTGGGTCATAAGGCAGTTCTATTTCCATTTTTTTAAGGAATCTCCACACTGTTCTCCACTAACAGTGTAAGAGGGTTCCCTTTTCTCCACACCCTCTCCAGCATTGATTGCTTGTAGACTTTTGGATTGCAGCCATTCTGACTGGCGTGAAATGGTACCTCATTGTGGTTTTGATTTGCATTTCTCTGATAATGAGTGATGTTGAGCATGTATTCATGTGTTTGTTAGCCATCTGTATGTCTTCTTTGGAGAAATGTCTGTTTATTTCTTTGGCCCATTTTTTGATTGGGTCTTTTGTTTTTCTGGAATTGAGCTGCAGGTGTTGCTTGTATATTTTTCAGATTAGTTGTTTGTCAGTTGCTTCATTTGCCATTATTTTCTCCCATTATGAATGCTGTCTTTTCACCTTGCTTATAGTTTCCTTTGTTGTGCAGAAGCTTTTAATTTTAATTAGGTCCCATTTGTTTATTTTTGCTTTTATTTCCAATATTCTGGGAGGTGGGTCATAGAGGATCCTGCTGTGATGTATGTCAGAGAGTGTTTTGTCTATGTTCTCCTCTAGGAGTTTTATAATTTCTGGTCTTACGTTTAGATCTTTAATCCATTTTGAGTTTATTTTTGTGTATGGTGTTAGAAAGTGTTTTAGGTTCATTCTTTTACAAGTGGTTGACCAGTTTTCCAGCACCACTTGTTAAAGAGATTGTCTGTTCTGCATTGTGTATTCCTGCCTCCTTTGTCAAAGATAAGGTGTCCATAGGCGTGTGGGTTTATCTCTGGGCTTTCTATTTTGTTCCATTGATCTATATTTCTGCCTTTGTGCCAGTACCATACTGTCTTGATAACTGTGGCTTTGTAGTAGAGCCTGAAGTCAGGCAGGTTGATTCCTCCAGTTCCATTCTTCTTTCTCAAGATTGCTTTGGCTATTCGAGGTTTTTTGTGTTTCCATACAAATTGTGAAATTATTTGTTCTAGCTCTGTGAAAAATACCGTTGATATCTTGATAGGGATTGCATTGAATCCATAGATTGCTTTGGGTAGTATACTCATTTTCACTATATTGATTCTTCCGATCCATGAACATTTTATACTTCTCCATCTATTAGTGTCCTCTTTGATTTCTTTCACCAGTGCTTTATAGTTTTCTGTATATAGGTCTGTAGTTTATTTAGATAGATATATTCCTAAGTATTTTATTATTTTTGTTGCAATGGTGAAAGGAATTGTTTCCTTAAATTCCCTTTCTATTTTCTCATTATTAGTGTATAGCAATGCAAGCAATTTCTGCGTCTTGATTTTATATCCTGCAAATTTACTATATTCATTGATTAGCTCTAGTAGTTTTCTGGTGGAGTCTTTAGGGTGTTCTATGTAGAGGATCATGTTATCTGCAAACAGTGAGAGTTTTGCTTCTTCTTTTCCAATCTGGATTCCTTCTGTTTCTTTTTCTGCTCTGATTCCTGTGTCCGAAACTTCCAAAACTGTGTTGAATAGTAGTGGTGAAAGTGGGCACCCTTGTGTTGTTCCTGACTTTAGGGGAAATGCTTTCTATTTTTCACCATTGAGGATAATGTTTGCTGTGGGTTTGCCATATATAGCTTTTATTATGTTGAGGTATGTTCCTTCTATTCCTGCTTTCTGGAGAGTTTTTATCATAAATGGATGTTGAATTTTTTCAAAGGCTTTCTCTGCATCTATTGAGATAATCATATGGCTTTTATTTTTCAATTTGTTAATGTGGTGTATTACATTGATTGATTTGCGGATATTGAAGAATCCTTGCATCCCTGGGATAAAACCCACTTGGTCATGGTGTATGATCTTTTTAATGTGTTGTTGGACTCTGATTGCTATAATTTTGTTAAGGATTTTTGCATCTATGTTCATCAGTGCTATTGGCCTGTGAAGTGAAATGAAGTGAACTGACTCAGTCCTGTCTGACTCTTTGCAATCCCATCGACTATAGCCTATCAGGCTCCTCTGTCCATGGGATTTTCCAGGCAATATTACTGGAGTTGATTGTCATTTCCTTCTCCAGGGTATCTTCCCGACCCAGGGATAGAACCCAGTTCTCCCACATTGTAGACAGACGTTTAACCATCTGAGCCACCAGGGGGATATTGGCCTGTAGTTTTCTTTTTTTTTGTGGCATCTTTGTGAGGTTTTGGTATTAGGGTGATGGTGGCCTCATATAATGAGTTTGGAAGTTTACCTTCCTCTGCAATTTTCTGGAAGAGTTTGAGTAGGATAGGTGTTAGCTCTTCTCTAAAGTTTTGGAAAAAATCAGCTATGAAGCCATCTGGACCTGGGCTTTTGTTTGCTGGAAGATTTCTGATTACATTTCAGTTTCCATGCTTGTGATGGGTCTGTTAAGATTTTCTGTTTCTTCCTGGTTCAGTTTTGGAAGTTGTACTTGTCTAAGAATTTGTCCATTTCTTCCACGTTGTCCATTTTATTGGCATATAGTTGCTGATAGTAGTCTCTTATGATCCTTTGTATTTCTGTGTTGTCTGTTGTGATCTCTCCATTCTCATTTCTAATTTTATTGATTTGATTTTTCTCCCTTTGTTTCTTGATGAGTCTGGCTAATGGCTTGTCAATTTTATTTATCCTTTCAAAGAACCAGCTTTTGGCTTTGTTGATTTTTGCTATGGTTTCTTTTGTTTCTTTTGCGTTTATTTCTGCCCTAATTTTTAAGATTTCTAGTTAACCCTTATAGCCATGAAGATAAATGAAATAATAAAGGAAAATTGAGAATGTGCCAGAAAGAACACTGGGCTGAGTCTCAATAACTAGATTCCAATGACTGTTACTAAATATCAGAACTACAAAAAGCAAGCCATTTCATTTTCTTCTTAGGTTTAGTTTCCTCATCTATAAAATCAGAGATCAAACTAAAGGATCTTTAATATTCCTTCTGTCTCTTAGTGAAAGTTCTAAGATAACTGAAACCACTAAAATGCATTAATGCTTGCATTACTGATTTTTTCTTATCTTTTACATTAATGATAGCTTCATTTTTAAATGGGAATAGAGGAAAGATAATCTATTATTGACTTCACTACTATTCAATATTGGCATTTAGTAAAGAATATTGATTTACAGGAATCACCAGTAATTGGAAAACTAATGGGAATCTCAATCTAATACCTATTTTCTCTCAAAGCCTAGGGTGTAAGACTGGTTTACAATGATATATTTTTTTTTGGTGTAAAGTAAAGCCAGAGGTGGAGAAAAAACAAGAACCAGCAAGTGATTAGAGAAGGGGTATTTATATTTAACATTTCCTTCCTTTCATGTCTCACCATCCCTTTAAAAAATGTCCAATATTTCATAGTGACAACTGCAGGAATATTGGACAGATATCTTGAGAGAAGGGAAAGCAAAAGATTTCCAGGTCTCTGACCTAGTTTGTATCTAACAGCAGAGAGACCTTATTTTTAAAAAGTAATTGTTTAATTTTATCCCTTAAAGTGTTTACTTACTCAAGTTCAAACACATATTTCATTTTCATCCACTTACCTAGAATTGAGTGGCTATTATAGTGTCTGGTACACAGCCAACTTTTGGAAAATATCAGTTAAATGGAAGAATGGATGGATGGATGGGTAGATGGACAAATTGATCATTATTTCCTTCACTTGGCTTCTTCATTACTCACAAAAGGCAGTGCCATTAGAAATGTTATGAACACACCCAATCTGAAATTTAAGTCTTTATTATTTACAAAGTAAAAGTCCACGTTGATGTATGGCAAAACCAATGCAATATTGCAAAGTAATTAGCCTCCAATTAAAATAAATAAATTTATATTAAAATTAAAAAAACAAAGTAAAAACCCTTTAATAAAGAAAATTTAAACATGTAAATAATGGCCAAAGATTGGACAACTCCAAGTTGTGCCATTCATATCATATTTTGTGTAAATGGTGATTCCTGGAGAAATTTAAGGGAATAGTCTGACAAGTTGGGAAATTTTTCTAACAGTTACCCTAAGGGCCATGTCTCTTATTACCCCCATTTTATAAATGTGAAAAGTAAGATTTGAAACATTAAATTATTTCTCAAATTTCACAGCTAGTAATGGTAAAGCCTTCATTTAAATCTAGACAATGTTTCTCCAGGGTGCGTACTTACAGCCACCCTGTTGTATATAATTAAGGTATAAGGAAGGAAGCATCATGGTTATTATTATTATCATTAGTATTTTGACTCTAGCACATTCATTCTCTCCACTGAGGAAAGAAAAACAATATAAGCTTTTTTGTTTATACATAGCTATATTGCACTACACTCAAATTTCTCTTAAAAGAAATTTTATCTTTAGCAATTTATTAATCTTCTGGCCTGAGCAGCGACATGGGTAAACTTTCTTATTTGGGGTACCAAAAAGGAAAACTTTTCTCCTTGGCACACCCAGGAGTGTGAAAGCACACTCTAGAGAAGATATAAAGAAAAGTTGCAAGAAAATATTTATAAAAGAACAACTCACAATTATAAAAGGTCCTTTCCAATTCCAGAAGAAAGTTTGCAAAAACATACAATTAATTATCTGTAATTTAAGTCAATGGAAACAGTAGCCATCTAAGACTTTTTTCATGGTCTTTCTCAATGAATAAATGTCAAACACCAAGTATAAACTCATGGCTAGATCACTTCACACATAAATCTATTATTAATCCACTCATAGAGATAGTTATCCTTTCTTAGATTAACTGGAAGATTTCACAGCAGAAAGAAATCAGATACTAAAGAGATCTATATTCTAGAGTTACACAAAGTTAAGAAATGAAAGATTTTGTCTACAGCTATTTAGACTAAATACTCAAATTGTATCTCTGGCTATTTAGAAGTAATTACTGAATTATCATACATTTTGACATAAAAAGTGGATCTACTTTATAAAACACTTGTTCAAAATGTTTGGTAAATACAATGTGTTCTTCCAGAGAGTGAGAAGAGTTATAGAATAAAAGAAAATAAAAAAAGGTAAAACCAACTCCATTTTCCTTCATTTACCTGACTTCTTGAAGTAGAAGATATTTAAGCCAAAAAGCCTTAAGAAGACAGAAATTTGGTGAAGCAATAAGGATGTTAACTACATATTAACACTGCTCAGGCAGTAATTACTAATTCTCCTTATTTTAAGGCTTTATAAAATAGCAGAGGAGAGAAGAGGAAAGAAAATAAGTGGGATCAAAAATACAGATATGCTGGCCTCCCATCAGTATAGATGTCTTTCAAAAATATTCAAAAATCTTTCTTTGTCTATGCCATATTGGGAACAATTAACATGGTGCAGGTATAGATAAAAACTCCAACCATGTAACAACAATGCAGTTGACAACTTGTATACTATGCAATTATGACTGTAATTTTATTACCGTTATTAATTTATTAGTATAATTGCAATTTTTTCAATGTTATAATGTGATAATAAAGGACTTGTCATTACTAAGTTAACCTCTGAACATCTCTGACCTCAAGGGAGGTATTTGCATGCTTTTAGTCCAAAATGAGCTGTCAGTTACCACAACAACATTTTGATGACTACATTATCTTGTAATTAAATTTCTCAACATACTTCTACTTTTGATTGACAAGTAGTTAAGACTACCATTGACCACAGGGCAGTTAATTTATATTTCAAGAATAATTTTCTACATATTTCAATAATAATTTTTATCACTGATGCAGTAAACTAAGGTTTTAAAAATTAAATGTTTTCAATAATGTATTTATTAATCTATGTTTGGTTCTGGTAAAAACAAAAAAATATACACTGCTATGTTGATCTGTTGCCTAATTCATTGTATTACAGTGAAAACTTCAAGGAATTTCTATAGTATTCTTTGTTAACACTACAGAAAATATAGAATAATTTCATTACACTTCTCTCTCATGTTCAATTTTCTCCATGACTGAAATAATTGAAACCCACAGATGATGTATGCTTGTATATGTTTTATGATCATTATTCCTCTTACCATTCTTGAGTTCAATGTGTTAGTTGAGTATTCTAAGGGCAAGACAGATCACATATAACACAGATATTGCATTCCTTCTACTTTTCCTTGTTAGCCTTCCTTAATATATGTGCCATTAAAGAAATCCATTTCATATTATATTGCTCACAATACTGACATTAGCATTTGTATTATTTCAGATTGAAAGACAATTTTTGTTAGGGTAAATATTTGCTGCATTTTAATAATTTTTAAATTGTAAGAAACTGAATGAGCAAAAAGCCAGCAAAAAATAGAATTATCATGTACCACACTTTAAGCTTACTACATATTGCATAGTCAGGTATTCAAGAATAAAGCCACTGAAAAGTTAAATTAAGATGAGCCTCTTGGATTTTTTTTTATTATTATTATACTAGCTTTGAAAAGTTTTATTTTAAAAACTGGCATATTTATAAAGGAAACTTTTTAAAAAATAAAGATCTTTCATGGTTAAAATATGTTAGAAGTAACATAACCTGAGAAATTCTACTTGTAAAGTGAAATCCAATTAAAACCCAACATTATCAGCACTGAATTAGAGACACCTTTTTTCAATCCCCATGATGATATTTTTCTTCACAAAGAAGTGTAAGTTCAAGTTTCTTCACTAAGTGTTTTATTTGGAATGACTATATACTAAAAAAACATAGAATGAGAATCTCTAAAATATGTTTTATATTGTTACTGTCAGCAACCTGTAAATTTTATGGAGAGACTACTTGCATGCAAATACACACACCCTTCTCAAAATGCCAACAAATGAAAGAGGCAAAAAGGGGAGAAACGCTACAAATGGCTTTGATTTTAAGCTGAGCTCTATGTGTATACACATTACTTGGAAACATTTGCTTCTTCATTTGAATGAGCAATATTACCTTTTTCAAGTTACTGAATAACCTGACTTATCAGAATATAAAACAGATTTGGGGGAGGTATTCACCTTTTCCCCTTACTACAGGCAAAACCTAGCCTAAAGCAACCTTCACAATCCCTAGTAGTCCTGAATATTCCTTAGGTAATCATATCTAAGCATACAAATCTTTGTGACTTACAAAAATAAATTTTATGACCAAATCACATTCAGCAGAGAAGCATCTAATTTGTGCTAAGCACTTTCACAGTCACTGCATAATTAAACATAACCATTATTTTCACATGTCACTGGATAGAAAAAAGCCGAAATAGAATGAAAATCTTCATTTATGGTAGGGGAGTTAGGTAAAGAGAGGTGACCTTAATTGCATATAACATAGGAATAATAATAAAACTGCTTCTTATTTACTGTGGAAAGATTGATTAAGGTAACAATTATAAAATGCAACTGGCATTACCTAGTCTCCTTCAAAAAGAATTATACTGCATATTTATGAAAAATGGTTGTATAGCTTACAAAACTAACGTTTGAGGCTACCAAAATATGTGGGTACAAAGTAGGAACTTATTTAAAAAGAAACAAAGATGTTGACAGAGTAAAGAGGAACTTTCCAAACTTGACATGTCTCAGAATCTAAAGATACAAATTAAGAAATAATGCAAAGGGGACTGAACTAAGAGAAAACAATGATGATTACATTTCTTATTATCCAATGAAGAGGGTGGAGTGGCCTTATCTTTCAACAGCACAGTTACACAGTCACAAAAATTTTAAACTGAATTGTGTTTTTCCTCAAAATGTTATGGAAATTAAGTCTATGAGTTATACATTGAAGGTGCAGAACAAGAAACAAATAAGAAATAGCCAAGCAGCTCCCAGATAAAATAACTTTTGCCATCATGTTACAAGTTGCATCTGAACTTTGAAACCTTTCTCTATGAAAATAACTCAGAGGCACTGGAACAACTGATCAAACTAGATCTTTTCAAAGTTGGAAAAAATCTTTTCAACAGCATTTTGAACAGAGAATTAATGACTTGTGGTTGACTGTTTCACCTGTAAAGGACTTAGCTTGTGGTTCTATTGAGACAATACTACTCCACATGGCTATATTGTCTTTCAACTGAAAAAATCTAAGGAAGCTGCACTCACAGTTTATTTATTATAAAACTTCATAAATATGTTAACAAAACCACTTGGTGATTTGTCTTAGAGGCCACAGTGAAACAGCATCAGAGCAAACAAGAGAACCAAGAGAGTTTCTCTCAAGCTTCTCTTTTAACTACAATAACCGTATTATTCAGATGTGCAGAAAAAATAGGGTTCAAAAAGGAAGTAAATAAAACATACAACATTTTGTAAGACTGTAAATCAATCTCAAACAAAAAGTCTAAGAAGGAAACAGAAATTGGAAGTAGATCAAAAAGGTAAAAACACTAGTAGAAATTATGGAATTACATCATGTCTGATGGCAGCCATTGTTATGAATCATTTCCATCCAATGATACGGCAACACCCTACCACATTCAAACTTCTTTAGGGCTCAGAAGGAAAAATCCATAGGCAAAACTTGCTCAGGAACTGTACTATATCCTCATGTTATAAAATGAATATACAGCAAGTGGAAATTGGTTCATTAATTCAAATGTCTGGTGATTTCAGAATCAGGCAGATGACAATGGGTTTCACTATCGGTCAGTCCTGAGTCACCTGTGGACTGTCTTGTAGTTTTACATCTTATTCTTAAGGTACTTTTATACCCAATTTGTCAAAAACAGTCCTTTCTGATTTATGCCCACTGAATTGATGTAACTATTAGTAGAGGTTCCTGTTTCACCCTCAGAAATCTTGCAGTTTGGAAGATAAATTATATGGCCTCCCTCTTAATATTTCATTGTTGTTGTTCTTTAGTCACTAAGTCATGTCTGAATTTTGTGACCCTGTGGACTGTAGCCCACCAGACTCCTCTGTCCATGGGATTTTCCAGGCAAGAATACTGGAGTGAGTTGCTAGGGGATCTTCACGATGCAGGGATTTAACCCACATCTGTTGTGTTTCCTGCATTGGCAGGAAGATTCTTTATCACTGAGTCACCAGAGAAGCCCAAAGCCAATATCTCATTGACCATATATAAATAGGTAGAATTATCTACTATGCAAAGAGCTTCACTTACTCTTTTATCCAGCTATTATTCTTCTGACAGCAGTATGAGTAGAGCATGAAACATTTTCTAAGCCAACATAATATGGTGGGACCACTGAGTATTACTACTCACAATTCAGCTACCACCAATTTCACACACTTAGCTCCTGATTTCCTTGCTGTAAAGTAATTAAGAGTCTCATACAATCTGACTAAATTCCAATAAATTATTTTCTCATTACTCTTGTCAGAAAGAGATTTCATTCAGAAGGCTTCTGAAATGGTCTACATAAAATGAAATCACATGACAACAGGACCACCTATTCCTAGTACAACTAACCTCCTGTGATGTGGTTGCTGTATGCCTTACTGCTTAGGAAGCTACTCACAGACCAATACAACTGACTAATTTTTCATGCTAAAAAGCAGAAAGGTACTTGCTATCACTGGGCAGTGATACAGGTTGTATCAAATCATATTGAGAGCCAGATGTGACCTTGGACAGTGAACTTGGTCTCATTTGTCCCTTGGTTTTTGGAAGGAATGTATCTAGGAAGGTCAAAGATATTTTTTTAATCTTTAACCATATAATACCTGAAAATTGAGCTACTTGTCACTCTATTATAAACTTATCAGATTGACACTTTGTATCGGTAGAACTGGAGAGTTTTCATTGCCTTAACTACTCAGATTATAATATGTTTGTGTACATAATTGTATGTATTTCTGTATATTACTCTGAAGCCAGAAAAAGTGTATTTGTGAATAGTTGTATTATGGAATGTGTGCACATATGTGCTGCATCTCTGTTTCCAGGTTCACTGTTTTCAACAAGAGACTGCCAGTAACATCTATTTTTATATCTTCTGTGTGCAGTCTCTACATGTCCCTCACAACCTGAATTCTCAAGAATAATCTTATACAATAAAATTATTAAATGCTGCAAAATGTAATTACACCAGTATATACATAATCAATTTCACCAGATCTCTTTATAATCAATGTGACATATATTTGTAAACCTCAAAATCTGCATTTAAAATCAAAGGGATTTAATTTTTATTCAGCTTACAGGCAAATTGAAAGAAAGCACAACAGAATTCCATGGACAGAGAAGCCTGGTAGGCTACAGTCCATGGGGTCACAAAGAGTTGGACATGACTGAGTGACTAACAAGGAGATTCTAATGTTAAAAAAAAATGAGATTATTCTTCTAATATAAATACATGGAAGACACTGTCACTGATTCTTATATTTTATAGGTAAATTTGAACATGGTCTAGTAATAGTAAAGATACAGTGAACCTTCATACACTGTTGGTGGGAGTGTAAATCGGTACAGCCACCATGGAAAATAGTATGGAGGTCCCTCAGAAAACTAAAAAGAATTGCCATATGATCCAGCAATCCCAGGATTGGGCATATACCCAGAGAAAATTGTATTTCCAAAGAGACATACATCTCAATGGTCATTTCAATAACCAAGTTATTCACAATAACCAAGACATGGAAGCAACAAAAATATCCATGACAGAAGAAAGGATAAAAAAGATGTGGTACACACATACAGTGCAATGATACTTATCCTAAAAATGTATGAAATTGAGCCATTTTCAGAGATGTAGATGGACCTAGAGATTGTCATACAAAGAGAAGTCAGAAAGAGAAATATCATATACTACCACTTATACGTGAACTCTATAAAAAAAATTAGTACAGATGAATCTATTTCCAAAGCAGAAACAGAGACACAGTCATAGAGAACAAACTTATGGACATCAAGGGGGGAACGTTGTATAGATTGGGAGATTAGGATTGACGTATATTCACTACTATGTATAAAATAGGTAACTAATGAGAACCTACTGTATGGCACAGGGAGGAAAAAAGAAGGCAAAATCTGTTTTTAGCACATATAAGTTAACCTTAAAAGTGCATTCCATGCAAACTAGTACAGCCACTATGGAGAACAGTGTAGAGATTCCTTAAAAGACTGGAAACAGAACTGCCATACGACCCAGCAATCCCACTGCTGGGCAGACACACCGAGGAAACCAGAATTGAAAGAGACACGTGTACCCCAATGTTCACCGCAGCACTGTTGATAATAGCCAGGACATGGAAGCAACCTAGATGTCCATCAGCAGATGAATGGATAAGAAAGCTGTGGTACATATATACAATGGAGTATTACTCAGCCATTAAAAAGAATACATTTGAATCAGTTCTCATGAGGTGGATGAAACTGGAGCCTATTATACAGAGTGAAGTAAGCCAGAAAAAAAAAAAAAAAAAAAAAACCAATACAGTATACTAACGCACATATATGGAATTTAGAAAGATGGCAATGACAACCCTGTATGCAAGACAGCAAAAGAGACACAGATGTATAGAACAGTCTTTTGGACTCTGTGAGAGAGGGAGGGGGGAATGATTTGGGAGAATGGCATTAAAACATGTATAATATATAAGAAATGAATCGTGAGTCCAGGTTCAATGCAGGATACAGGATGCTTGGGGCTGGTGCACTGGGATGACCCAGAGGGATGGTACGGGGAGGGAGGTGGGGGGGGGGGGTTTCGGGTTGGGAACACGTGTACACCTGTGGCGGATTCATGTTGATGTATGGCAAAACCAATACAATACTGTAAAGTAAAAAAAAAAATAATAAATAAATTTTAAAAGTGCATTCCAATATACAGTGGGTACAGACAAATACCTAGACAAATTTTGATTCCATTTATACAAGGTACTTAAAATAGTCAAATTCATAAAGCGAAAGTACATCAGTAGATGTCAGGGGCCATGATGGGGGTGGGGTGGGGAAGGGGGAATGGAGACAATGTTTAATGGGGACTTAATGTTTAAAAGGGACAATGTTTCAGTTTCAGTTTAGTTCAGTCACTCAGTCGTGTCTGACTTTTTGCAACTCCCATGGACTGCAGCATGCCAGGCCTCCATGCCCATCACCAACTCCCAGAGTTTACTCAAACTCATGTCCATTGATTTGGTGATGCCAGCCATCTCTTCCTCTGTCATCCCCTTCTCCTCCCGCCTTCAATCATTCACAGCATCAGGGTCTTTTCAAATGAGTCAGTTCTTTGCATCAGGTGGCCAAAGTATTGGAGTTTCAGCTTCAACATCAGTACTTCCAATGAATAGTCAGGACTGATTTCCTTTAGGATGGACTGGTTGGATCTCCTTGCAGTCCAAGGGACTCTCAAGAGTCTTCTCCAACACCACAGTTCAAAAGCATCAGTTCTTCAGCACTCACCTTTCTTTACAGTCCAACTCTCACATCCATACATGACCACTGGAAAAACCATAGCCTTGACTAGATGGAACTTTGTTGCAAAGTAATGTCTCTGCTTTTTAATATACTGTCTGGGTTGGTCATAGCTTTTCTTCCAAGGAGCAAGCATTTTTTAATTTCATGGCTGCAGTCACCATCTGCAGTGATTTTGGAGCCCAAGAAAATAAAATTTGACAATGTTTCCATTGTTTCCCCATCTATTTGTCATGAAGTGATGCGACTAGTTGCCATGATCTTAATTTTCTGAATGTTGAGCTTTCAGCCAACTTTTTCACTCTTCTCTTTCACTTTCATCAAGAGGCTTTAGTTTTTCTTCACTTTCTGCCATAAGGATGGTGTCATCTGCATATCTGAGGTTACTGATATTTCTCCCAGCAACCTTGATTTCAGCTTGTGTTTCTTCCAGCCCAGAGTTTCTCATGATGTACTCTGCATAGAAGTTAAATAAGCAGGGTGACAATATACATCCTTGACATAGTCCTTTGCTGATTTGTAAAAAGTCTGTTGTTCTATGTCCAGTTCTAACTGTTGCTTCCTGACCTGCATACCGATTTCTCAGGAGGCAGGTCAGGTGGTCTGGTTTTCCCATCTCTTTCAGAATTTTTCACAGTTTATTTTGATCCACACAGTCAAAGGCTTTGGCATAGTCAATAAAGCAGAAATAGATGTTTTTTTCTGGAACTCTATTGCTTTTTTGATTACCCAACGGATGTTGGCAATTTGATCTCTGGTTCCTCTGCCTTTTCTAAAACCAGCTTGAACATCTGGGAGTTCACAGTTCACATACTGTTGAAGCCTGGCTTGGAGAACTTTGAGCATTACTTTACTAGTGTGTGAGATGAGTGCAATTGTGCAGTAGTTTGAGAATTCTTTGGCATCAGTTTAGGAAAGTGAAAAATCAGGAAACGGATAATGGCAAGAGTTGCACAATAATGTGAACGTACTTAGTACCACTGAACTGTACAGTTAAATATGATTAAAATAGTACATTTTATATTATGTGACTTTCACCACAATAAAAAAAATTAAAAATGAAAAAGGTTAAATTCTACATATAATTGGCATGCTACATTTGTCACTAATTATATCAGTATGATGTATTAAAGTATTCCACATGACTTTTGCAAAGTTTTGCTTTCAAAAATTATCTTAAATTTTTATTCTATTCAATATTTTAATTAAATGATTCTAAATTAGTATCAAACTATAATTAAAATTTAAATAATTAAACATGAAATAATTTTTGAAATATCAAAATTGTGATGTGGTATCAACTTTCTATAACAGAAAGTTTACTAAACTACAAGGAAGTTCTAACCTTCCCAATAAAGTTTGTGGTATAAACACTTTGTGGTGTATTACTATTACTTTATTATATGTAAATGAGGAGGGAAAAAAAATCACTGCAATGCATTCTTCTTTATTCTGCCCGTTTAGTTCCTTCAAGCCTGACCTGCAGGGATCACATTCTCTAAAGCATGCCCATAAAAATGGGCAAAGTCAAGTATCTCATTTAGTTTTATTATATCCTCGATGTGTTGCCTTCAATACTCTGTGCTACATGATAACCTTAAGCCTCAAATTAATTGTGTATTCATTGAAGATGATTTCTATATTTATCCTCTTTTGTGATGCCCTTTGCTTTTATTGATTCTTCTGCCCAACACCTCCAGTCTTTTAAATACTATATGCCTCCAATATTTACATAAATTAAAATGTTAACATGATTTGGAATTTAAAGTGTCAGCTCACTATAAATCCATCTTAAGACATGGTATATCTCAGGTTTGTCAAAGAAATGGTGCCACTACATCTTTTTTTGGCTAGTACATTCAGCCTGACTGGTCAGTTTTACAATCGTTTCCATAACGTTTTGCAACTGGGCCTCAATTGAAATTGCTTCTCATCTTGTTCAAAATTACATCAGTTGAAAGACACAATACATTGGGCTGCTTCCCAGTATAGTGTAGGTTTCCTCCATTTAGAAAAGTGCAGTGATTCATCAGTAATTTAACCTACAGACATTTGAAGTTTGGAGAGTACCTCTATGGGGCTGTTGACCTTCAGCAACTGAAAGAACTGGAGCTCCAGCCTCAGTCAATAAATATTTATCTTTCTGTTGGGACTATTATAACTGTGCAAATAATGCTGACTTTGAAACTTCTAGTGCAGGATTCACACAAATAAAGTTCCCTAAAGAAAAATATAAAAATACCAAAATAGCATACCTAGATCTAAAATGCACATTCCATTAAAAGATCAAAATGAAGTATTCTAAATATTAAAATCAACTATGAAAGCAATAAGCATATTATTTTTATGACCTACCAAGTGTCTCTTAAATATGAATCTGGGTATAACCCTATTAAACCAGAATCAGAGAATTTGGAAATGCTAAATATTTCTGATTTTCCCAAAGGTTACTGATATCAAGAGCTTGGCTTGATTTCAGGAGAACTAATTCTATTTCCCACAGTATCCTAACAATATAGTTCTCTAAAAAAAATCATCACTCTCATTGCTTAACTTTATATAAAATCAAGCTTTTGTTTTTAATCACAAGAAAATCTAAATGGTGATATGCTGAAACTTTTGTTAGCAAATTTCTGTGTTATCTAATGGAATATTTGTCTTGAAGGAGACTTTCCCCCCTTATAAACCATAGTCTGTATTGTCAGTAGGTACCAAATGGGAATATTTGTATTCTTTTAGGAGACTGACATAGTATATAAAAATTTAAGTGTGTTAAATAGAGGTCAAAAGAGTAAATTAAAATTGACTAAGTATATTAGAACTGAGCTGTAACTAACAACCAGTAAGTAATAGAAATCTTAGAAGAGTTCGCTGGGCATTCTATTCAAATAAAGTAGGAGATTTTAGAAAAAACAAAAAACAGAAATACCTATTCTTTCATAAACAAATAGAAAAGTAATGTATAGGGCTACTTAAAAGTAAAAGTGAAGTAATAAGACCTTTTGAAAGACAGACATATCTATATATTATTGGTAAAAACATATAACTTATTTTCCTACAATTTTGTTTTCCTAAAATACATATACAGATAACTGCTGCTAAGTCACTTCAGTCATGTCCGACTCTGTGTGACCCCATGGACTGCAGCCTACCAGGCTCCTCCGTCCATGGTACTGTCCAGGCAAGAGTACTGGAGTGGGTTGCCATTGCCTTCTCCTGTATACAGATAACTGGAGCAGTATAAACAGGTCTATGAATGTTAAGAGAGACCTGACTATATAGTTTTTTTTTAAAACCTCTCTATTATCAAATAATTGGTTTCCCTTTTGAGTGGCATGAGGTCATTTGAACATCCCCTCTTTGGATGTCTTCATTGTTACAGAGAGAAGCAACCACTTGGAGTTGGGGAGAAACTCCTTTATGGTCCTTTTAGCATTAAAATTCTTTAGTCCTTCCCCTACCCCAGAAAAAAATGTTTGCAACAGATACAAAACCAAGAGAGTGACAGATTTGCTGATATATTGATAAAAGCTATATTATCCTACTGAGAGTCTGGTGGTATTTACAATGTTAGGGAAAGGTTTTGTTCATTCAAAAAAAGGTTTTCAACTAATCTTAAATGAAATAATCAAGTAAATCTTTGCAGGGACTTTTCTCTAATGTACACTATCTCATTTGAGTTGACTTCTGAATTGATTCATACAATTCAACTCAACAGAAATCTAAATCTAGTTGCTATTCAAAGGTATTATGACTGTTTTACTCTGTATCAGAAATGCAGATCACTCCAATTCTTTAATTTAAGCATCCAATCTCTCTCAATCAAAATTATCTTAGCAATGCTCACATAAGGTGGTTTCTCTCTCTCTCTCTCTCTTTGTTTATTGTTTTATCTCTATACTCTAGCTACTTTCAGAGAGTGACCTCTACAATAAATTTAACTTTCTTATCATTTATTCTTAAATTCTCCTTTAATCCAAGTTAAATTTTATCATTTTTTACTTCCCCCCATTTTCCCCAAAATGCTCTCTTCAATTAAAATAATGTATTTATCATAGGTATTATTTTAAGAAGGATAATTTAAAATACACCAAGCTTTATAAAGCTATTTTAACAAAAGCATGATAAAATTTGGTACATTAAAATTCATTGGTTCTGGGGAATATAATGAAAAGTATAACAATACCTCTATTATACTCAAAATCCCCTACATTTTAGAATGTACTTTTCTTTCTGCTTATAACATTGCCAAATTCAATTGTACACTCATATTGTATTCCTTACTTTCTTCTGCCTACCAATTCCTACTCATCTCTCAGAGATCAGCTTCTATGCAATTCCCATCAATTATAAGTCCATTGAACAAACATATATTGAGGTTCTATTATGTGATAGGCACTGGTGATGGTGGTGGTTTAGTTGCTAAGTCGTGTCCAACTCTTGCAACTGCATGGACTGTAGCCTGCCAGGCTCCTCTGTCCATGGGATTTCCCAGGCAAGAATACTAGAGTGGGTTGCCATTTCCTTCTCCAAATAATCTCCTGAACCAGGGATTGAATGCATGTCTCTTGCACTGCAAGAGGTCTTCTGCACTGCAGGCAGATTCTGTACTGACCAAGAGACCAAGGAAGCCCAGACATCTGTCTAAATATTTATTTGATTTATCTTGATACTTTAAAAACAAAGCAGAGCTATCTCCCTCTTTGGGGAACCTATAAGCACACAAAAAGGATATATGTATTCACTCACATGTTAAAAGTGAAACAGATGAAATCTGCACAGTCAAATCAAATGGAAAACTATACTTCAAATACTGTTGAGTCTACACCTTATCTTCCTATCATCGAAATGTACTGATGAATTTGACAAGAGTGATAATCAATAAGAGTTAGAAGAAAACTTGCTAAAATATGTGCAAGTGTAAACAGTGAAAATATTTTTACGTTCTCATGTTTTGAAGCATCAGAATAAATTGACTACTGAGGAAATAACCTTATAAGTTTACAGAAAAAATTGGCCTGAAACTAATTCAACTTGTAACTAACCATGTCTTGTAATCCAAATGACTTTTACAGGTTCTGGCAAAGTACATGTGATTCATAACTCTTTCATATAGAGTGAGGTATTCACAAGTGTTGCTGTTGTTCACTCACTAAGTCACTTCAGACTCTTTGCGGTCCCATTGACTACAGCAAGTCAGGCTTCGCTATCCTTCACAATCTCCCAAAGTTTGCTCAAACTGATGTCTATCTCATCCTCTGTCATCCCTTTCTCCTCCTGCCTTCTATCTTCCTCAGCATCAAGGTCTTTTCCAATGAGTCGGCTCTTTGCATCATATGGTCAAAGTACCAGAGTTTCAGCTTCAACATCAGTCCTTGCAATGAATATTCAGGGATGATTTCCTTTAGGATTGACTGGTTTGATCTCCTTGCTATCCAAGGGATTCTTAAGAGTCTTTACACCACCACAATTCAAAGCCATCAATTATTTGACACTCAATCTTCTTTATGGTCCAACTCTCACATCCATACATGACTACTGGAAAAACCATAGCTTTGATTAGACAGACCTTTGTCAGCAAAGTGATATCTTTGTTTTTCAATATGCTGTCTAGATTTGTCATAGCTTTCCTTCCAAGGAGCAAGCGTCTTTTAATTTTATGGCTACAGTCACTGCCTGCAGTGATTTTGGAGCCCAAGAAAATAAAATCTATCACTGCTTCCATTTTTTCCCTATCTGTTTGCCATGATCTTAGTCTTTTGAATGCGGAGGTTTAAGCCAACCTTTTCACTCTCCTCTTTCACCCTCATCAAGAGGCTCTTAATTCCTCGCCACTTTCTGCCATTAGAGTGTTTTCATCTACACATCTGAGGTTGTTGATATTTCTCCCAGAACTCTTGATACCAGTTTGTGATTCATCCAGCCCACCATTTCACATGATATATTCTTCATATAAGTTAAATGAACAGGATGACAATATACAGAGTTGACATACTCCTTTCCCAATTTTGAACCAGTCATTTATTCCATGTCTGGTTCTAACTGTTGCTTCTTAACCTGCACACAGCTTTCTCAGGAGACAGGTAAGGTGGTCTGGTGTTTCACTTCAACCATTTTTCACAGTGAATATATGCAGAAATTAATTTAATAATCATTGTCTCATTTTCCCTTCAACTTGCTCCATTCTTTTTCTTTCTCAAAAAGAAATCTGTTTTGTTTCTTTTCTGTATTCAACACCATTGTAGAAATAAGGGCTTTACTATCCAAAGTGATATTTTGTAACAAAATCTAAGGAACAAAGATTTAGATAAAGAATCAGGAGCATTAAGTTCCAATATTAGCCTTCAAGCTCTACAAGTCATTCGACTTTGTTTTAACCAAAATACACTCATTTGAAAACATGAATTCCTACAACCTGCATGCATCCCCACCCCCAAGCCAATTTTAACCAATTGAAGAATTTTCTGAATATAAATTAGAAAAGATATGTGAGGGTTCATTAATTTTAAGAAAAAATATAATTGAAAGATGAATTTCATCCTAAGTTGTTTTCTACTTGGAGAAGTGAGTAGAGAATCAATACCTATTCACTTATCTGAAAGCTTTACATTTAGAAACAATTGTCCCATTAGCTTAAAAATTTTAAATCTAATAGACAATAATAATGTGTGTGTGTGTGTATATATATATATATATATATATATATATATATATATATACACACACACATATACATATACATACACTTCCCAGCTGGTAAAGAATTCACCTGCAATGCAGGAGACCCTAGTTTCATTCCTGGGTCGGGACGTTCCCCTGGAGAATCCCCTGGAGAGTCCCTTGGACTTCAAGGAGATCCAACCGGTCCATCCTAAAGGAAATCAGTCCTGAATATTCACTGGACGGACTGATGCTGAAGCTGAAACTCCAATACTTTGGCCACCTGATTCGAAGAACTGACGCATTGGAAAAGACCCTGATGCTGGGAAAGACTGAAGGTAGAAAGAGAAGGGGAAGACAGAGGATGAGATGGTTGGATGGCATTACCGACTCTACGGACATGAGTTTGAGTAAGCTCCAGGAGTTGGTGATGGACAGGGAAGCCTGGCATGCTGTAGTCCATGGGATTGTAAAGAGTCAGACACGAATGAGCAACTGAACTGAACTGAAACCACAACTTTGACTTCCATCCTAGATAAAGCCTCAGTATTAATTTTGAGGAATCACCATTGTTTTGTTTTGTAAACTTATTCTTAAAAATTATATGTATAGCAAAACCAATGCAATATTGTAAAGTAAATAATAATAATAATAATAATAATAATAAATGATAAATGGTTAAAAAATAAAATAAAATCAGGGAATAAAAAAAATTATATCTACTATTACTGTATATCTGGCTCAGATAGCTTTGAGTAACAAGGTAAATTTGCACCTAGTAATAACAGTCACTAAGGAGTATTACTTATCACTAGTATATTATGAGGTCCTCAATTAAGCTTCACTTTTTACTTGCCATGTGAAAGGGGTCAAATTGTGAAAATTTTCAAATTGTGAAAGGGATCAAAGGTGTGAAAGGGTCAAATAATTTAATTTGCACACTAGCTTTTCTCAAGCAAGTTAATAAATTTGAGATTATTGTATTTCCATTACATGAATAAAGCAATAAAATCTATTATGACATTTCCACACATGATTAAATGAACCTAACCCAGCTCATTTCATTCACAGAGCTGAAATCCTTAGTTTCCTTGAAAAAAGTTTTCTTATGTTTTCTAGTCATCTTTTTTCCCTGCCAATTGTTCTCATCCACTACTATTTCCCCAAGTACATTTTGGCTGAGAAATCAAACTGGTAAGTTTATGGGAGTTCCCCTGTATGTTATATGGTGCTTTTTCCTTGTTGTTTTTAAGATTTTGTTGTTGTTGTTGTTTTTAATTTTTGTCAGTTTGATTACTACATGTCTCGGCTTGTTCCTCTTTGGGTTTACCCTGCCTGGAACTCTGTACTTCCTGGAATAGAATGACTGTTTCCTTTCCTATGTTAGGGAAGTTTTCAACTATTATCTCTTCAAATATTTTCTCCTTCTGAATGACTTCAATTGTTTTGGTGTCAGAGTTTAACTTGGCAAACTGTGGTCTGTGACATGAATGTAATAAGCACTTGTTTTACCTATATTAGCCATGAAGACAATATATGGTTAAATTTAGGTCTATAATGAATTGAACTATAACATTTAGTTCCAAAAAATGGAGGAATATGCTTAACATTCTAAGCCAGGAATGGTTTTAAAACATCAATACAATGAATATGAACAATCTATATTTGTCACATTACTGTAAGGACTTTCTCATAGCACTAATAGTATACGAATTGCAGAACATAATGGTTGAAAGTGATCTTAAAACCATTGATGCTGACCACATTTTACAAATGAGGTAAATGAGGCCTAAAATGACTAAATGAATGAACTAATGACACACAGGAAGAACTGACATGAAAAAAACATATGAAATAAACTTTGAGCAGGCATTCAATCATTAGTCTCCACTTCACATTGTTCAGTCGCTCATTCATGTCCAGCTCTTTCCGACCCCATGGACTGCAGCATGCCAGGCTTCCCTGTCCTTCACCATCTCCCAGAGCATGCTAAAACTCATGTCCACTGTGTCAGTGATGCCATCCAACCATCTCATCCTCTGTCATCCCCTTCTCCCTCTGCCTTCAATCTTTCCCAGCATCCGGGTCTTTTCTAGGCTATTCGCATCAGATGGCCACAGTATTGGAGCTTCAGTTTCAGCATCAGTCCTTCCAATGAACATTAAGGGTTGATTTTCTTTAGGATTGACTGGTTTGTACTCCTTGCTGTCCAAGGCACTCTCAAGCGTATTCTCCAACACCATAGTTCAAAAGCATCAATTCTTCAGCATTCAACCTTCTCTCTCCAACTTCTCCCCAACTCACATCCATATATGACTACTGGAAAAAACCATAGTTTTGACTATATGTACCTTTGTTGGCAAAGTAATGTCTCTACTTTTTAATACACTCTAGATCTGTCATAACTATTCTTGCAAAGAGGAAGCATTTTTAATTTCGTGGTTGCAGTCACCATCTGCAGTGATTTTGCAGCCCAAGAAAATAAAGTCTGTCACTGTTTCCATTGTTTCCCCATCGATTTGCCATGCAGTGATGGGACTAGCTGCCATGATCTTCATTTTTTAAATGCTGAGTTTATGCCAGCTTTTTCACTCTCCTCTTTCACCTTCATCAAGAGGTTTTTTAGTTCCCCTTTGCTTTCTGCCATAAGGGTGGTGTCATCTGTATATCTGAACTTATTGATATTTCTCCCAGCAATCTTGATTAAAGCTTGTGCTTCATCCAGCCTAGCATTTCACATGATGTACTCTGTATATAAGTTAACAGGGTGACAGTATACAGCCTGCCTTGATGTACTCCTTTCCCAATTTGGAATCAGTCCATTGTTCTACATCTGGTTCTAACTATTGCTTTTTGATCTGTACACAGGTTTTGCAGAAGGCAGGTAAAGTGATCTGGTATTCCCATATCTTGAAGAATTTTCCACAGTTTGTTGTAATGCACACAGTCAAAGCCTTTGGTATAGTCAACAAAGTAGAAGTAGATGTTTTTTTCTGGAACTCTTTTGCTTTTTTGATGATCCAGTGGATGTTGGCAATTTGATTTCTGGTTCCTCTGCCTTTTCTAAATCCAGCCTGAACATCTGGAAGTTCTTAGTTAACCTAATTTTGAAGCTTGGCTTGGAGAATTTTCAGCATTACTTTGCTAGCAGGTGAGATGTGTACAATTGTGCAGTAGTTTGAGCATTCTTTGGCATTTCCCTCCTTTAGGATTGGAATGAAAACTGACCTTTACCAGTCCTGTGGCCACTGCTGAGTTTTCCAAATTTGCTGGCATATTGAGTGCAGCACTTTCACAGCATCATCTTTTAGGATATGAAATAGTTCAGCTGGAATTCCATCACCTCCACTAGCTTTGTTCATAGTGATGCTTCTTAAGGCTTCCTATGTACTTCAGGCAATGATTTTCAAGAAATAAATATAATATTTTAAAGAATCAATAACTTTTGAAATGTTCAGATATTCCCATGTCAAACAGTCAAGACAGTCTTCAGATGCTTATATTTAAATAAATAGATTGTTACCTTCACGGACCTTCATATGAACATGCACTTCAACAGTACAGGAATTTCTAGAGAAATGTTCATTTATCTCAATTTGATTTCTAGAAGGTAGTGAAATATTCTCTAAAATTTGTTATTGCTGTCATTCAGTCACTAAGTTTTGTCTGATTCTTTCCGACCCTATGGACTGCAGCACACCAGGTTTCCCTGTCCTTCACTATCTCCCAGAGTTTGCTCAAACTCATGTTCATTGAGTCAGTGACGCCAACTGACCATCTCATCCTGTGTTGTCCTCTTCTCTTCCTGCCCTCAAGGTTTCCCAGCATCACAGTTTTTTCCAGTGAGTAGTTTCTTAGCATTCGGTGGCCAAAGTATTGGAGTTTCTGCTTCAGCATCAGTCCTTCTAATGAATATTCAAGTTTATTTCCTTTAAGACTGACTGATTTGATCTCCTTGCTGTCCAAGAGGCTCTAAAGAGTCTTATCCAGCACCATGGTTCAAAAGCATCAATTCTTCTGTACTCAGCTTTCTTTATGATGTAACTCTCACATGACTACTGGAAAAACCATGGCTTTGACCATACAGACCTTTGTCAGCAAAGTGATGTCTCTGCTTTTTTATTTTCTTGGACTCTAAAATTTAGATACTGAATATTATATATATACACACACATATATATATACACATACACACAGAAGGTCTAATCCACAGTAATCAGTGACACATTCCTTTCAAAACTTACAAATTAAAAACAAAGCTAATGATTAGTATAAATTCATGATCATTTATCAATATAAAGATAATCAAACAATTGAATTAATTTAAATTTGGCTTTACATATTTAGAAAATCTAATTTAGAAAGTAGTCTAAGCTGCATCATTATGCTTATTTCAGACTACTATCTAAATTATGTTTTCATCCAAAGAAGATATTGAATATCACCAATAAAAAAGGAAAAGTTAGTTCAATATCCCATAAAATATTTTTAGAGATAAATTTATATAATTTTCAAATGATATTAGTAACTGATAGTTATATGACACTATTAAAGGTCAGGAAATTGTTTTATCTATTTTTACATGTATAATGCAATTTATTCTTTATAACTCCATAAGGAAGGAACCACAGAATGTGTTGAAAAAAACTGAGAAGCAGAGAAACAACATGCCCAAACTCATATTGCAAGTTAACAACAAAGCCAACACCCAACTTCAGGCAGTCTGTTCCAGAACCTACACTTTTGCTTAATTAAGCTATGGTGCCTCCAGATCATGATGCAAATTTATATGAAATGCATTGCATGAATCACTGAGTGAAGCTGCAAAATAGAGTAAAATCATATACTTTGATTTATCAATTGTGGTTTTCCTTTTTATTTTTAAAATTTCAGTGTCCTGCTGCTGCTGCTGCTAAGTCACTCCAGTTGTGTCCAACTCTGTGCAACCCCATAGACAGCAGCCCACCAGGCTCCCCAGTGCCTGGAATTCTCCAGGCAAGAACACTGGAGTGGGTTGCCATTTCCTCCTCCAATGCATGAAAGTGAAAAGTGAAAGTGAAGTCGTTCAGTCGTGTCCGACTCCCAGCGACCCCATGGACTGCAGCCCACCAGGCTCCTCCGTCCATGGGATTTTCCAGGCAAGAGTACTGGAGTGGGGTGCCATTGCCTTCTCCATTCAGTGTCCTAGTGGCCTTCAAAATCATCCAAGTCTTATTGCTTCATCCTATGGATGAGAAAACTAGAAGTTTCTAGAACTTAATTGCTTAAAATCATCTCACTAACTATAGTTGAATTTACCCTACCATCAATCCTTGTTTCCTACAGAGTTAAGATAGATTGGATATGAAAACAAAATCTAGTAGATTTATTCTAGAACAGTCCTAGTCAGTGTTATCCCCAGACCAGTGGCAACAGCATCTCCTGGAAACTTAGAAAAAAAAAAAAAAATTCTTGATCCCATGGGAAACCTACCAAATCAGAAAGAAAGGGTGGGGCTCAGCAATCTGTGTTTTAACAAGACCTCCAGGGGTTTTTGATCCATGATTTGAAAACCACTGGCCTAAAGCCTGCTTTTCCTCTAAACTCAATCCATACCCTTGGACAACTTCATTTTGTTAGTTGAAATCCTATGAGTTTTACAGACAGAATAACAAGCTCTCCCTTTCATCTACTCACACAGACACAAATTTTATTTTTACATATACAGATTTACATTATGCTATTTACATTATATACCTACATAACATGATCATATGTATAAATATAACTAATTAATATCTATATAATATACATAAATAGATATGATGTTATTTATGTATACTGTATAGATAGTTCTGCCAGACCCCAGACACATTTCCATTCTAATCTCCATGCTCATCTACCTTTATAAAGAAAATTTCTCCTCTACCAAAGTTCCACATTAAGAAAGTATGATGCTTCCTCTTTTTCTCATATCTCAACATCTGTGGATAACACTGTATCACTCACCATTTCTTTCATAAGATGTAAAATTACTAGACTACCAATCACTCTAAGAAATATATTAACTAAAGAAATAGAATGCACAATTAATACTTTGTTTATTCTTTGATTTTATAGTGTGTACAAATGTGCTGATTCAAAATATTGGTTCAAAGACAGGACATGTCCATAAAATTACCTTAATTCAGGTACTCCTTCTTCAAAAGATAACACAGTAATATTACTGTAATTCTGTTTCAAGGCTGAATTAAAAAAAAAAAAAAACCTCTAATTACCAAAGATAATTTTGTCTTTGTTCTAGGCAACTTGGTCATCAAATGAAAGGCAGAAAAAAGTGGTAACAAGTCTTTTAAAATACAGAATGACACTAGTCTTTTAGAAAGTTAATATGATGTGCCCTATTGGAGGTAAACAAAGGTCCATCTAGCCAAGGCTATGGTTTTTCTAGTAGTCATGTATGGATGTGACAGTTGGACTATAAAGAAAGCTGAGTGCTTAAGAACTGATGCTTTTGAGCTGTGGTATTGGAGAAGATTCTTGAGAGTCCCTTGGACTGCAAGGAGATCCAACCAGTCCATCTTAAAGGAAGTCAGTCCTGAATATTCATTGGACGGATTGATGCTGAAGCTGAAACTCCAATACTTTGACCATCTGATTTGAAGAACCAATGCATTGGAAAAGACCCTGATGCTGGGAAAGACTGAAGTCAGGAAGAGAAGGGGAACACCAGGAAGAGGTGGTTGGATGGCATCACCGACTCAATGGATATGAGTCTGAGTCAACTCCGGGAGTTGGTGATGGAGAGGGACGCGTGGAGTGCTGCAGTCCATTGGGTTCCAAAGAGTCGGACATGACTGAGCGACTGAACTGAACTGAATTGGAGGTAAATATAAATGTTCCCTTAAAAGAAGGAGACCCTACTCTCTAGGAAGATTGAGAGAATCTGTTTCACCACTCATTCTTCCCACAGTAGTGTTGCCTATGTGTGTTCATTTACAAAATAACTGCATCTATTGAACTGTTAACACTCACTCTCCATAATATGCACTGATCTCTGCATATTTCAATGCTGAGCTTATCATGTAAAACTTGAGGTTCAGATGGCTTTGGATCTAATGACCATGGGGATTATCCACCCCTTCTCATCTTCTCATGTGCCTATCTGACTAGAGATATTAGTTATACCCCTCTTATTATCTTATCCCCAGTTTTGTACTTCAGCAAAAAGTCATGATAAAGGATATTTCCCAGAGAGAGCTGAGAACTTGGGAATTCTTTTTCTCCAGTTCAAAAGAAACCTTTACAGTGAGGGACAAGTCTATATAGCACAGTGCCATGAACTATTAAAATGGGACATTAAGGTTCTGGTCCCATTTTCAGGCAGATCATAGATCTTTACAGAGGCTTAGAGAGATTAGTTTAATCTAGTCACATGACCTGAACATGCAGCAGAAACCACATCTAATGTTCAGCCCACCAATCCTTTTATAGCACCATAATGTATTTCAACAATATTCCCATTTTTATAAAAATATATATCTATGGAAAGATTTTTATAGTCTTATACAAATGGACGACCATAGTAACTCACTGTTCGTTAAATTGTAAGAGAACAGTTTGTGACACCCTCCGATTTTCCAACTTAAATAAATAAGTGATTAAAAAAAAAAAAAGCTCTTGAACTTGAACTATTTAATTTAAACTGGATTGGAAAGAACTACTGGAGATACTGAGCCTTTTAATATAGAGGATTCAATATTGCAGTTTCTCCAATAAAATGCTGACTATTTCTGTCCTATCTAATAAAAATTAAATTTGCAAAAACTTAGTCAATAAAATGGCAGATGAGCTAATTTAACTCACTTGAGAAAAGAAGCTCCTTAAGCAAAGTCCCACAACAAATGTGCATAAATATATATTCATAAAAGTCTATCATAACTGCCAGAAAAGAGCAATTCAACTTACTGAATGCATATGAAAAAACTGTAGATTTTGATTCAGTATTCTATGATAGGTTTTATTTTTGTCTTTTTAGCATTGAAAAAATATTGTAATAAATGGGCTTATATTCAGTGTCCATGCAAAATATTATCATTTCAAATTTAATAAGCATATTTGAAATTATTACCAATACTTTTGGAATAAATTTTGATAATAAGAATTACTTTTTTTTTTTTCTGGCAGTGTTGAGTGTCTTGAATCCTGGCCACAGCACTAAAAGCAAAAATCCTAAGTATTAGGCCTCCAAGAAATTCCCAAGACTTAATAATTTTAACCAGCTAACATTCATATATTCAAGTTATTTTGTCCTCAACAGAAATATAACTAATTTCTTAGTGTTGCGTCTGTAAAAGAATCATATCCAAAATTTGGAAAGATCAAATTTTGCATCAATGTCACAAATGAATATGGTGAATGCAGGAGACCTCAGTTTGATCCCTGGGTTGGGAAGATCCTCTGGAGAAAGAAATGGCAACCCACTCCACTATTCTTCCTGGAGAATCCCATGGACAGAGGAGCCTGGCAGGCTACAGTTTATAGGGTCACAAAGAATCAAACATGACTGAGCAAATAACAAACACATACAAAAACTACATTCAGAAAATTTTCTTTCCATCTGACTGATTGCAAGAGAGAAGATTCTTTAGGTTTTGAAAATATTATTCAACAATTTATGACTTCTTTATAAAATTATTCTATACTTAGCATGTTAACAATCGGTTACCTCTTGAATTTTATATCCAAAAATCTGAAAGAGATATAAGTTTGGGGGCAATGAGGGATTCCACCCCTCTAATTCAACCCCTCATTCAATCCTAGGGGATGGATCCCTGGGTCGGGAAGATTCCCTGGAGTAGGAAATGGCAAACTACTCCAGAATTATTGCCTGGAGAATCCCATGGAGAGAGGAGTCTGGCAGGCTACAGTCCATAGGGTTACAAAGAAGTTGAACACAACTGAGCATTTATACAGGGAAGAGAATAAAGCTTTCTCTATCCTAACCAAAAGAGCTGTACCTAATTGTTCTTCAAATGCCTTTAAAGGTCCCAGCCTGGGTTTCTACCTGATGTGAGCCATTTGATTTGTACTTACTGAATAGTCATGGTTAGCAAGCTCTTAGAGTCACTTAAGAGAATGAACTACAAGACACTGGAATCCTGCTGGAAGCCTGGAATGAAGCTAAACATTCTCATTCAATGACATTCCCAAACTCAGGACACCATTTTTAGTACCTTGAACTATCACAAGCAAGGAGAGATAAGAAAGCCTTCCTTGGTGATCAATGCAAAAAAATAGAAGAAAACAATAGAATGAGAAAAACTAGAGATCTCTTCAAGAAAATCAGAGATGCCAAGGGAAGATTTCATGCAAAGATGGGCACAATAAAGGACAGAAATGGTATGGATCTAATAGAAGCAGAAGATATTAAGAAGAGGTAGCCAAGAATACACAGAAGAAGTATACAAAAAAGATCTTCATGACCCAGATAACCATGATGGTGTGATCACTCACCTAGAGCCAGACATCCTGGAATGTGAAGTCAAGTGCACCGTAGGAAGCATCGCTATGAACAAAGCTAGTGGAGGTGATGGAATTCCAGTTGAGCTATTTCAAATCCTAAAAGATGATGCTGTGGAAGTGCTGCATTCAATATGCCAGCAAATTTGGAAAACTCAGCAGTGGCCACAGGACTGAAAAACGTCAGTTTTCATTCCAATCTCAAAGAAAAGCAATGCCAAAGAATGCTCAAACTACCGTACAACTGCACTCATCTCACATGCTGATAAAGTAATTCTCAAAATTCTCCAAGCCAGGCTTCAACAGTATGTGAACCCTGAACTTCCAGATATTCAAGCTGGATTTAGAAAAGGCAGAGGAACAATAGATCAAATTGACACCATATGTTGGATAACAGAAAAAGCAAGAGTTTCAGAAAAACATCTACTTCTGCTTTCTTGATTATGCCAAAGCCTTTGACTGTGTGTGGATCACAGAAAACTAAGGAAAATTCAAGAGATGTGAATACTAGACCACCTTGCCTGCTTCCAGAGAAATCTGAATGAAGGTCAAGAAGCGACAGTTAGAACCAGACATGGAATATCAGACTGGCTCCTAATTGGGAAAGGAGTACATAAAGGCTGTATATTGTCACCCTGCTTATTTAACTTATGCTGCTGCTCCTGTTAAGTCACTTCATTCATGTCCAACTCTATGAGACCCCAGAGATGGCAGCCCACCAGGCTCCCCCGTCCCTGGGATTCTCCAGGCAAGAACACTGGAGTGGGCTGCTAATGCAGACTACATCATATGAAATGCTGGGCTGGATGAAGTACAAGCTGGAATCAAGATTGCAGGGAGAAATATCAATAACCTCAGATACACAGATGACACCACCCTTATGGCAGAGAGTGAAGAGGAAATGAAGAGCCTCTTGATGAAAGTGAAACAGGAGAGTGAAAAGGCTGGCTTAAAACTCAACATTCAGAAAACGAAGATCATGGCATCTGGTCCCATCACTTCATGGCAAATAGATGGGGAAACAGTGGAAAGAGTGACAGATTTTTTTGGGTGGGGCTCCAAAATCACTGCAGATGGTGACTGCAGCAATGAAATTTAAAGATTCTTGCTCCTTGGAAGAAAAGCTATGACCAACCTAGATAGCATATTAAAAAGCATAGACATTACTTTGTCAACAAAGGTCCACCTAGTCAAAGCTACAGTTTTTCCAGTATTCATGTATAGATGTGAGAGTTGGACTATAAAGTAAGCTGAGGCGGGGGCGGTCTTAAGATGGCAGTGGAATAGGGCAGGGAGACCACTTTCTCCCCAACAAATTCATCAAAAGAACATTTGAACGCTGAGTAAATTCCACAAAACAACTTCTAAATGCTGGCAGAGGACATCAGGCACCCAGAAAGCAGCCCATTGTCTTCAAAAGGAGGTAGGAAAAAATATAAAAGATAAAAAGAGAGACAAAAGAGGTAGGGATGGAGATCCATCCCGGGAAGGGAGTCTTAACAAAGAGAGAAGTTTCCAAGCACCAGGAAACACTCTCACTGGCAAGTCTGTGGTGAGCCTTGGAACCTCAGATCCCAACATAATCGGGAGGAAAAATAAATAAATAATTAAAACCCACAGAGTACGTGCCCAACAGTAACTCCCAGTGGAGAAGCAGAACAGACGCCAGCATCCAACAATAGCAAGCGGGGGCTGGGCAGGGAGGTGCAGGCTGCTTTGTTTAGAGTAAGGACCAGGCCTTAATGCCCCGAGGGCAATCTGAGGGAAATAACTTGAGATAGCAAACCAGACTATGGTATTGCTATCCCGCGAAAAGCCCTGGTGGCTCAACTGGTAAAGTATCTACCTGCAATGCAGGAGACCTGGGTTCGATCCCTGGGTTGGAAAGATGCCCTGGAGAAGGGCACGGCTACCCATTCCAGTATTCTGGTCTGCAGAATTCCATGGACTATAGAGTCCATGGGGTCACAAAAAGTCGGACATGACTGAACGACTTTAACTTCACTTCAAGACACTGCCAGGCCCACTCACAGAACAAAGGACTGAGCAGAGCTAGCCGGCTGCGGACCGGCCCATCCCTCACCAGAGACAGGCAGGCGAGGGCAGCCAGAGACGGAAGGGGGCAATCACAGCCCCAGAGAGGCATCATCTACCAAACTGCAAGAAGGCTTCATTGCTAACCAAGACTTCTTGGGATTCTGGATGGTCAACATCTGCTGGGAGGGTCACAGCCAGAGATCAGGTCCCCAGAAGAGACACACAGCGCACCTGAGAAGGTGCACCGGTTGTACACCCAGAAAACCAAGTGTCAGGGATAAGGGAGGCAATAACTCACAGCGACCACACTCACCAAGCACCTGGTCACATGAGCTGCTCGGGCCTGGGAAGGGCACAAAATGCAGGCCCAACTGAGTCTGCACCTTTGTGGAGTACCCGACTACCTGAACCTGAGTGGCTAAGACCTGGAAAGTGCATACAACCCAGGGCCAGCCTCAGACAGTTCCTGGCAGAGCAACCCAGAGCCTAAGCAGTGCAGACAGGGAAAGCACACACACTGTGAACAGGGACAAACCTAGTTTGGCCAAGACACTGTGAGCACACACCAGTGTTATTTGTTGGCAGTGTTCCTCCCTCCCCACAGCACTACTGAACAAGTGAGCCTAAAAATGTGTCCACTGCCATCCCCTTGTGTCAGGGCATAAATTAGACACTGAAGTGACCAGCAAACAGAAAAAGCTAAAACAAGCAGAAGGAAGTGACCGGTGCAATAGATTAAAACCCTGTAGTTAGCACCAACAACATAGGAAGAGGCCTATAGATCTTGAGAAGTGTAAGCTGGATCAAGGAACTATCTGAAAATGAACTGACCCCACACTGTCCAGAACAACACCAGAGAAAGTTCTAGATATATTTTTACTATTATCATTTTTAAATTAAAGAAAAAATAAATCCTCTATTACTCCTTTAATTTTCACATTTATAACCTATTACTTTGCAAAAAAAAAAAAAAAAAGACCCTATTTTTTAAAGTAAAATTCATATATTTATATATATATTATAATTTCTGTGACTTTGATTTTTTCTTTAATATTGTATTGTTGAGAATGCAACCTCTACTCTAGAATTTTAATCTTTGCTTTCTGGTATTTGTTTTCAATTTTGTACCTTTAAGAACCAAATATTCAGTACCCATTTTTACTTGTGAGCGAGATTACTGGTTTGACTGCTCTCTCCCCCTTTGTACTCTCCTTTTTCTCCACCAGGTCGCCTCTATCTCCTGCCTCCCCCTTCTCTTCTCTACCCAAATCTGTGAATCTCTTTGTGTGTTCCAGACAGTGGAGAACACTTAAGTAAGTAAGTAAGTTCAGTCGCTTAGTCATGTCCGACTCTTCGCGACCATATGAATCGCAGCACGCGAGGCCTCCCTGTCCATCACCAACTCCCGGAGTTCACTCAGACTCACGTCCATCAAGTCAGTGATGCCATCCAGCCATCTCATCCTCTGTCGTCCCCTTCTCCACCTGCCCTCAATCCCTCCCAGCATCAGAGTCTTTTCCAATGAGTCAAATTTTCGCATGAGGTGGCCAAAGTACTGGAGTTTCAGCTTCAGCATCATTCACTCCAAAGAAATCCCAGGGCTGATCTCCTTCAGAATGGACTGGTTGGATCTCCTTGCAGTCCAAGGGACTCTCAAGAGTCTTCTCCAACACCACAGTTCAAAAGCATCAATTCTTCGGCCCTCAGCCTTCTTCACAGTCCAACTCTCACATCCATACATGACCACAGGAAAAACCATAGCCTTGACTAGATGGACCTTTGTTGGCAAAGTAATGTCTCTGCTTTTGAACATGCTATTTAGGTTGGTCATAACTTTCCTTCCAAAGAGGAAGCGTCTTTTAATTTCATGGCTGCAGTCACCATCTGCAGTGATTTTGGAGCCCCCCCACCAAAAAAAAAAAAAGAAGTCTGACACTGTTTCCACTGTTTCCCCATCTATTTGCCATGAAGTGATGGGACCGGATGCCATGATCTTCGTTTTCTGAATGTTGAGCTTTAAGCCAACTTCTTCACTCTCCACTTTCCCTTTCATCAGGAGGCTTTTTAGTTCCTCTTCGCTTTCTGCCATAAGGGTGGTGTCATCTGCATATCTGAGGTTATTGATATTTCTCCCAGCAATCTTAGTGCGTGGAGAATACTTAGGGAACTGATTACTGGCTGGATCTGTCTCTCTCCTTTTGATCCCCCCCTTTATCTTCCTGGCCATCTCTGTCTCCTTCTTCCCTTTTCTCTTCTCTGTATAACTCCGTGAACATCTCTGAGCAGTCCAGACTGCAGAGAGCACATAAGGAAGTGATTACTAGCTAGCTTGCTCTCTCCTCTTTTGATTCCCACTCTTCTCCTCCTGGTCACTTGTATCTCCCTCCTCCCTCTTCTCTTCTCCATTTAACTTGGTGAACCTCTCTGGGTGTCCCTCACTATGGAGAAACTTTTCATTTTTAACCTAGATGTTTTAACACTGGTGCTGTATAGATGGAGAAGTTTTGAGGTTACTGTAAGAATAAGACTGAAAACCAGAGGCAGGAGGCTTTAGTCCAAATCCTGAGAATACCAGAGACCTCCTGACTCCAGGGAACATTAATTGAGAGGAGCTCATCAAAAGCTTTCATACCTACACTGAAACCAAGCACCACCCAACGGCCAACAAGTTCCAAAGTAAGACATACCACACAAATTCTCCAGCAACAGAGGAACATAGCCCTGAGCTACAATATACAGGCTGCCCAAAATCACACCACACTCAATGACATCTTATAACTCATTACTGGACACCTCATTGCACTCCAGAGAGCAGAAATCCAGCTCCACCCACCAGAACACTGATGCAAGCTTCCCTAACAAGGTAACCTTGACGAGCTACCCATCCAACCGAATCCACAGCAAGGAAAATTCACAATAAAGAGAACCCCACAAACTGTCAGAATACGGAAAGGCCACCCCAAACACAGTAATATACATAAGATGAAAAGACAGAGAAATACCCAGCAGGTAATGGAACAGGATAAATCCCCACCAAACCAAACAAAAGAGGAAGAGATAGGGAATCTACCTGATAAAGAATTCCAAATAATGATAGTGAAAATGATCCAAAATCTTGAAAACAAAATGGAGTTACAGATAAATAGCCTGGAGACAAGGATCAAGAAGATGAACGAAAGCTTTAACAAGGACCTGGAAGAAATAAAAAAGAGTCAATATATAATGAATAATGCAATAAATGAGATCAAAAACACTCTGGAGGGAACCAACAGAACCAACAGTAGAATAACGGACGGAAAAGATAGGATAAGTGAGGTAGAAGATAGAATGGTAGAAATAAATGAAACAGAGAGGAAAAAAGAAAAACAAATTAAAAGAAATGAGGACAATCTCAGAGACTTCTGGGACAATGTTAAATGCCCCCAACATTCGAATCATAGGAGACCCAGAAGAAGAAGACAAAAGGAAAGACCATGATAAAATACTTGAGGAGATAATAGTTGAAAACGTCCCTAAAATGGGGAAGAAAATAATCGCCCAAGTACAAGAAACTCAGAGAGTCCCAAACAGGATAAACCCAAGGCGAAACACCCCAAGACACATATTAATCAGATTAACAAAGATCAAACACAAAGAACAAATATTAAAAGCAGCAAGGGAAAAACAACAAATAACACACAAGGGGATTCCCATAAGGATAACAGCTGATCTTGCAATAGAAACTCTTCAGGCCAGGAGGGAATGACAGGACATACTTAAAGTGATGAAAGAAAATAACCTACAGCCCAGATTACTGTACCCAGCAAAGATCTCATTCAAACATGAAGGAGAAATCAAAAGTTTTACAGACAAGCAAAAGCTGAGAGAATTCTGCACCACCAAACCAGCTCTCCAACAAATGCTAAAGGATCTTCTCTAGACAGGAAAAACAGGGTGTATATACTCGAACCCAAAACAACAAAGTAAATGGCAATGGGATCATATTCATCAATAATCACTTTAAATATAAATGGGTTTAATGCCTCAACCAAAAGACAGACTAGCTGAATGGATACAAAAACAAGACCCCTATATATGTTGTCTACAAGAGACCCACCTCGAAACAAGGGACACAAACAGACTGAAAGTGAAGGGCTGGAAAAAGATATTCCACGCAAATAGAGATCAAAAGAAAGCACAGATAACAATATTCATATTAGATAAAATAGACTGTAAAACAAAGGCTGTGAAAAGAGACAAAGAATGACACTACAGTATGATCAAAGTATCAATCCGAGAAGAAGATGTAACAATTATAAATATATATGTACCCAACATAGGAGCACTGCAATATGTAAGAAAAATGCTAACAAGTATGAAAGGGGAAATTAACAATAACACAATAATAGTGGAAGACTTTAATACCCTACTCACACCTATGGATAGATCAACTAAACAGAAAATTAACAAGGAAACACAAACTTTAAATGATACAATAGACCAGTTAGACCTAATCGGTATCTATAGGACATTTCACCCCAAAACAATGAATTTCACCTTTTTCTCAAGCACACACAGAACCTGCTCCAGGACAGAGCACATACTGGGCCATAAATCTAGCCTTGGTAAATTCAAAAAAATCCAATCATTCCAAGCATCTTTTCCGACCACAGTACAGTAAGATTAGATCTCAATTACAGGAGAAAAACTATTAAAAATTCCAACATACGGAGGATGAACAACACACTGCTGAAAAACCAACAAACCATAGAAGAAATAAAAAAAGAAATCAAAATATACATAGAAATGAGTGAAAATGAAAACACAACAATCCAAAATCTATGGGACACTGTAAAAGCAGTGCTAATGGGGAAGGTTCATAGCAATACAGGCATGCCTCAAAAAAACAAGAAAAATGTCAAATAAATAACCTAACTCTACACCTAAAGCAACTAGAACATGAAGAAATGAAGAACCCCAGGGTTAGTAGAAGGAAAGAAATCTTAAAAATTAGGGCAGAAATAAATGCAAAAGAAACAAAACAGATCATAGCAAAAATCAACAAAGCCAAAAGCTGATTCTTTGAAAGGATAAACAAAATTGACAAACCATTAGCCAGACTCATCAAGAAACAAAGGGAGAAAAATCAAATCAATAAAATTAGAAATGAAAATGGAGAGATCACAACAGACAACACAGAAATACAAAGGATCATAAGAGACTACTATCAGCAACTATATGCCAATAAAATGGACAACTTGGAAGAAATAGACAAATTCTTAGAAAAGTACAACTTTCCAAAACTGAACCATGAAGAAATAGAAATCTTAACAGACTCATCAAAGCACAGAAATTGAAACTGTAATCAGAAATCTTCCAGCAAACAAAAGCCGAGGACCAGACGGCTTCACAGCTGATTTTTTCCAAAACTTTAGAGAAGAGCTAACACCTATCCTACTCAAACTCTTCCAGAAAATGGCAGAGGAAGGTAAACTTCCAAACTCATTCTATGAGGCCACCATCACCCTAATATCAAAACCTGACAAATTGTCACAAAAAAAAAAAAAAAAAGAAAGAAAGAAAGAAAACTACTGGCCAATATCACTGATGAACATAGATGCAAAAATCCTTAACAAAATTCTAGCAAACAGAATCCAACAACACATTAAAAACATCATACATCATGACAAAATGGGCTTTATCCCAGGGATGCAACAATTCTTCAATATCCGCAAATCAATGTAATACACCACATTAAAAAATTAAAACATAAAAATGGTATGATTATCTCAATAGATTCAGAGAAAGCCTTTGACAAAATTCAACATCCATTTATCTATTCCAAAAAGCAGGAATAGAAGGAACATACCTCAACATAATAAAAGCTATATATGACAAACACACAGCAAACATTATCCTCAGTGGTGAAAAAGTGAAAGCTTTCCCCTGAAAGTCAAGAACAAGAAAAGGGTGCCCACTCTCACCACTACTATTCAACATAGTTTTGGAAGTTTTGGCCACAGCAATCAGAGCAGAAAAAGAAATAAAAGGAATCCAGATTGGAAAAGAAGAAGTAAAACTCTCACTGTTTGCAGATGACATGATCCTCTACATAGAACATCCTAAAGATTCCACCAGAAAACTACAAGAGCTAATAAATGAATATAGTAAAGTAGCAGGATATAAAATCAACACACAGAAATCCCTTGCAGTCCTATACACTAATAAGAAGTAAATACAAAGGGAAATTAAGGAAACATTCTATTCACCATTGGAATGAAAAGAATAAAATAATTAGGAATATATCTACCTAAAGAAACAAAAGACCTATATATAGAAAACTATAAAGCATTGGCGAAGGAAATCAAAGAAGACACTAATAGATGGAGAAATATACTGTGTTCATGGATCGAAAGAATCAATATAATGAATATGAGTATACTATCCAAAGCAATCTATAGATTCAATGCAATCCCTATCAAGCTACCAACGGTATTTTTCACAGAGCTAGAACAAACAAGTTCACAATTTGTATGGAAATACAAAAAACATCAAATAGTCAAAGCAATCTTGAGAAAGAAGAATGGAACTGGAGGAATCAACCTGCCTGACTTCAGGCTCTACTACAAAGCCACAGACATCAAGACAGTATGGTACTGGCACAAAGACAGAAATATAGATCAATGGAACAATATAGAAAGACCAGAGATAAATCCATGTACCTATGGACACCTTATCTTTGACAAAGGAGGCAAGAATATACAATGGAGAAAAGACAAACTCTTTAACAAGCGTTGCTGGGAAAACTGGTCAACCACTTGTAAAAGAATGAACCTAGAAAACTTTCTAACACCATACACAAAAGTAAATTCAAAATGGATTAAAGATCTAAATGTAAGACCAGAAACTATAAAACTCCTAGAGGAGAACATAGGCAAAACACTCTCCGACATAAATCACAGCAGGATCCTCTATGACCCACCCCCCAGAATATTGGAAATAAAAGCAAAAATAAACAAATGGGACCTAATTAAAATTAAAAGCTTTTTCACAACAAAGGATACTATAAGCAAGGTGAAAAGACAGTCTTTAAAATGGGAGAAAATAATAGTAAATGAAGCAACTGACAAATAATTAATCTGAAAAATATATAAGAAACACCTTCAGCTCAATTCAAGAAAGATAAACGACCCAACCAAAAATGGGCCAAATAACTAAACATACATTTCTTCAAAGAAGACATAAAGATGGCTAACAAACACATGAAAAGATGCTCAACATCATTCATTATCAGTTCAGTTCAGTTCAGTTCAGTCGCTCAGGGATGTCCGACTCTTTGCGACCACATGAATCGCAGGACATCAGGCTTCCTTGTTCATCACCAACTCCTGGAGTTCACTCAGACTCACGTCCATCGAGTCAGTGATGCCATCCAGCCATCTCATCCTCTGTCGTCCCCTTCTCCGCCTGCCCCAAACCCCTCCCAGCATCAGAGTCTTTTCCAATGAGTCAACTCTTCGCATGGGGTGGCAAAAGTACTGGAGTTTAAGCTTTAGCAACATTCCTTCCAAAGAAATCCCAGGGCTGATCTCCTTCAGAACGGACTGGTTGGATCTCCTGGCAGTCCAAGGGACTCTCAAGAGTCTTCTCCAACACCACAGTTCAAAAGCATCAATTCTTCGGCACTCAGCCTTCTTCACAGTCCAACTCTCACATCCATACATGACCACAGGAAAAACCATAGCCTTGACTAGACAGACCTTTGTTGGCAAAGTAACGTCTCTACTTTTGAATATGCTATCTATTTTTGTCATAACTGTCCTTCCAAGGAGTAAGTGTCTTCTAATGTCATGGCTGCAGTCACCATCTGCAGTGATTTTGGCACCCAAAAAAATAAAGTCTGACACTGTTTCCCCATCTATTTCCCATGAAGTGATGGGACTGGATGCCATGATCTTCGTTTTCTGAATGTTGAGCTTTAAGCCAATTTTTTCACTCTCCACTTTCACCTTCATCAAGAGGCTTTTTAGTTCCTCTTCACTTTCTGCCATAAGGGTGGTGTCATCTGCATATCTGAGGTTATTGATATTTCTCCTGGCAATCTTGATTCCAGCTTGTGCTTCTTCCAGTCCAACTTTTCTCATGATGTACTCTGCATATAAGTTAAATAAGCAAGGTGACAATATACAGCCTTGACGTACTCATTTTCCTATTTGGAACCAGTCTGTTGTTCCATGTCAAGTTCTAATTGTTGCTTTCTGACCTGCATACAGATTTCTCAAGAGGCAGGTCAGGTGGTCTAGTATTCCCATCTCTTTCACAATTTTCCACAGTTTATTGTGATCCACACAGTCAAAGGCTTTGGCATAGTCAATACAGCAGAAATAGACGTTTTTCTGGAACTCCCTTGCTTTTTCCTTGATCCAGCAGATGTTGGCAATTTGATCTCTGGTTCCTCTGCCTTTTCTAAAACCAGCTTGAACATCAGGAAGTTCACGGTTAACATATTGCTGAAGCCTGGCTTGGAGAATTTTGAGCTCATTATGAGAGAAATGCTAATCAAAACCACAATGAGGTACCATTTCAAACCAGTCAGAATGGCTGCGATCAAAAATCTACAAAAAATGAATGCTGGAGAGGGTGTGGAGAAAATGGAACCCTCTTACACTGTTGGTGGGAATGCAAACTAGTTCAGCCACTATGGAGAACAGTGTGGAGTTTCCTTAAAAAAACTGGAAATAGAACTGCCTTATGACCCAGCAATCCCACTGCTGGGCATACACACCGAGGAAACCAGAATTGAAAGAGACACATGTACCACAATGTTCATCACAGCACTGTTTATAATATCCAGGACATAAGCAACCTAGCTGTCCATCAGCACATGAATGGATAAGAAAGCTGTGGTACATATACAAAATGGAATATCACTCAGCCATTAAAAAGAATACATTTCAATCAGTTCTAATGAGCCTATTATATGGAGCCTATTATACAGCGTGAAGTAAGCCAGAAAGAAAAACACCAATACAGTATACTAACACATATATATGGAATTTAGAAAGATGGCAACAATAACCCTGTACGTGAGACAGCAAGAGACACAGATGTATAGAACAGTCTTTTGGACTCTGTGGGAGAGGGCGAGAGTGGGATGATTTGGGACAATGGCCTTGAAACAGGTATATTATCACATGTGAAATGAATCACCAGTCCAGGTTTGATGCATGATACAGGATGCTCGGAGCTGGTGCACTGGGATGACCCAGAAGGATGGTATGGGGAGGGAAGTGGGAGAAGGGCTCAGGATGGGGAACACATGTAATCCCGTGGCAGATTCATGTCAGTGTATGGCAAAACCAGTACAATATTGTAAATTAGCCTCTGGGATGACCCAGAAGGATGGTATGGGGAGGGAAGTGGGAGAAGGGCTCAGGATGGGGAACACATGTAATCCCGTGGCAGATTCATGTCAGTGTATGGCAAAACCAGTACAATATTGTAAATTAGCCTCCAATTATAATAAATATATTTATATTTTAAAAAAAAGAAAGAAAGCTGAGCACCAAACATTTGATGCATTTGAACTGTGGTGTTAGAGAAGATTCTTGAGAGTCCCTTGGACAGCAAGGAGATCCAATCAGTCCACCCTAAAGGAAATGAGTCCTAAATATTCATTGGACGGACTAATGCTGAAGCTGAAACTCCAATACTTTGGCCACTGGATGCAAAGACCTGACTCATTGGAACAAACTCTGATGCTGGGCAAGATTGAAGGCTGGAGGAGAAGGGGATGAAAGAGGATAAGATGTTTGGATGACATCACCAACTCGATGGACATGAGTTTCAGCAAGGGCTAGGAGATGGTGATGGACAGGGAAGCCTGGCCTACTGCAGTCCATGTGGTTGCTTATTGTTGGACTCGACTGAGCAACTCTACTGAACTGATCACATAAAAAGATTTCTCTTACCCAACTTAATTCTGACCATTTGTCATAAATATAAATAAATAAAAACCTTAACATTTTTTAATAAAATGTGAGAGAAATATATCAAGTCCTTATGAATGATATTCATGTTGTTAATCTACTTGGTGTCTATAATCCGAATACTCAGATTTGCTGCATTTAATGCAGTCATCCACAAAGGTAAATAATTAAGATAGAACACTTCTGCAATGAATATTCGGCAAAACTAATACAATTATGTAAAATTTTAAAATAAAATAAAATTTAAAAAAAATTTAAAAAAAAATGAATATTCTTCTAACATCATTGTTTAAAGCTATTTTAGATAAGTGAGATAAAGCCCATTTTAAAAAGCATTGGCTACTTAGGTGTTAAGCATAAGCAGTAAATTCACTTTTCTAAATTGCCCCATCTATTATATTTAATCCTCTTTCTATAATTAGGAGCACAGAAGTACACATTCATAGTTGCTTTCCTTTGACACCGTTCTTTTTATTACTGTCTTTTTTCCTTACATAATATCCCACAGCAGCTGGCCTACTATTATCATACTTTTTCTCCTGTCTTTTTCTTTAGCAGTTTTACTAGCACAAATAAATGGACTTACCTTCACTGTTTTGGCTGCAACTAAGGGTGCTTTTGGTGCATATCTCTGAGAGTGGAGTTGTGGAGAGGAGTTTTAATGTAAAGGGGAGCTGGGGTTCTTTGTTTCTTTTTACTTTATTTCTGAACAATGACATATTGATGTTTCAGATAATAAATCATTCCAATTTGTTCATCCTGCAAGCAATGGTTTTAATCTTCATTTATGACTTGTGAAGTCCGTTTTGATATAAGTACTTGATAAAATACTCAGTTACCATTTTTTTACACTGTACTTCAACTGCTATGTTGATAAAAAGCTCCAGTTCAGAAGATAAACAGCAAATAATTCCTGAAGAACAAATGTCAGACGTGTTTTACAATGAAGGGGACCTTTTTAAGCAGATTATTCCCTCACCAAAGTGACAAGTTGGTTCAATATTTATTTTGTTGAGAATGTCATTTAAGTATTTTTTGACACCTGCTCCCTATAGTCAGCTACTCATCACATTACAATTTCAAGGGATTTAAAAGTGAGACTTAACTCTATCTCTATTCAGAGAAAAAGAAACTCATCTATAAACCAAGATAAAATTACACTGCTGATAGTATGCAAAGTATTTAATAAATCGAAATGCAATCGATTCTGTTTTGTGGGGTTATATGGGAGAAGAATATTTAAGGTTTGACACACTTTCCTACCCTTAGCTTTCAAGTGCTTATTTTTGAGATTATATTTGAAATCTAATCAAGAATACCTGCCTGTTCATTCATTAAATTGCCTTTTTCTAAACAATCAGGCAGAGGAACCAGAGATCAAATTGCCAACATCTGCTGGATCATTGAAAAAGCAAGAGAGTCCCAGAAAAATATCTATTTCTGCTTTATTGACTATGCCAAACCTTTGACTCTGTGGATCACAATAAACTGTGGAAAATTCTGAAAGAGATGGGAATACCAGACCACCCCATCTGCCTCTTGAGAAACCTATATGCAGGTCAGGAAGCAACAGTTAGAACTAGACATGGAACAGACTGGTTTCAAATAGGAAAAGGAGGACATCAAGGCTGTATATCATCACCCTAATTATTTAACTTATGTGCAGAGTACATAATGAGAAACGCTGGGCTGGAAGGAGCACAAGCTGGAATCAAGATTGCTGGGAGAAATATCAATAACCTCAGATATGCAGATGACACCACTCTTATGGCAGAAAGGGAAGAGGAACTAAAGAGCCTCTTGTCGAAAGTGAAAGAGGAGAGTGAAAAGGTTAGCTTAAAGCTCAAAATTCAGGAAACTAAGATCCTGGCCTCTGGTCTCATCACTTCATGGGAAATAGATGGGGAAACAGTGGAAACATTGTCAGACTTTATTTTTGGGGGCTCCAAAATCACTGGAGATGGTGATTACAGTAATGAAATTGAAAGATGCTTAGTCCTTGGAAGGAAAGTTATGACCAATCTAGACAGCATATTAAAAAGCAGAGACATTACATTGCCAAAAAAGGTCAGTCTAGTTAAGGCTATGGTTTTTCCAATGGTCATGTATGGATGTGAGAGTTGGACTGTGAAGAAAGCTGAGTGCCCAAGAATTGATGCTTTTGAACTGTGGTGTTGGATAAGCCTCTTGCAAGTCCCTTGGGCTGCAAGGAGATCCAACCAGTCCGTTTTGAAGGAGATCAGCCCTGGGATTTCTTTGAAAGGACTGATGCTAAAGCTGAAAACTCCAGTACTTTGGCCACCTGATGTGAAGAGTTGACTCATTGGAAAAGACCCTGATGCTGGGAGGGATTGGGGGCAGAGAAGAAAGGGATGATAGAGGATGAGATGGCTGGATGTCATCACCGACTCGATGGACATGAGTTTTAGTAAACTCTGGGAGTTGCTGATGGACAGGGAGGACTGGAGTGCTGCGATTCATGGGGTCGCAAAGAGTCAGACATGACTGAGCGACTGAACTGAACTGAACTGAAACAATCTACTATTAAAAATAATCATTTCCATCATCCTACTTCAATTTTCCTCCACATGCATGCTCTAGGTGGCATTATTCATTGACTGAGAAGACAGATCACAGTGCAGAATGCTATAATAAACTAAGTTTTCTTAATGGGAAGAAGCTTTTTTTTTTTTTTTTTCTCTTCCATTTGCTCAAGCTGAAAAGTTCCTATTAAGTATCAGCAAACAGAAATAGTTATCATTTCAAGTATAGGCCCCAGGATGTAGTATACTCTAGTAAGAGTTTTCCTCCCAGGAATTCCTCTCTATCCTCCACTATAAGTCAATCACTTTTGACCATTTTAAATCCAGCACTTTTTGCTGTGAATTTTCAGTAGTCAGAAAACATTTTCAGATGAAATTGAGTTTTAATCCCTGCCTCACTCTTTGGAAAGCAGCATGGCAATAGAACATGGAGTGAAGAAAGGAGATAAGAAACTTTAAGGGAAGAAGAACCAAAGAACTGGCTTGTGAAATTTTGTTTGCTTTACCCCAGTTTTTTTTCTTAATGCTATATCTTTATTTTCCACTACATCCCCCTGTTTTAAATCATTAGATCATCCCAGGGACTGAACACGTCACAGATTTGTATATTATCTCTATTAGAAACAGATTTTCATCCCTTTTGAGTAAAATTACAAGAAACCACTGCATTCAAGAAAAGAACTGAGACACTACTGAGTGGAAAAGTGTAAACATTTAGTTACTAGTCATTTAACTCTCTGGCCCTTAGAATTTTTCTGATGTATATGTGAACTCCAAATATGAGAAATAATTGGAATTGATCCAACAAAAGGCAACATAGTCAACAGAAATAATCAACTTGTCTCCTAAGTAAATTAGCTACAATTACTAGAATCATCAGAGACACTATTAGACTGAGCAACATTAAGTACGAGAATAAGAGTGGAATCAATGTTGCCAGGAGTGAAGACTGAGCACCTATGTTAGGTACTCCATTTTTACTCATTGGGATATTTCAGGTAACTTTGCAAATACATAAATTCCTTCCCTTAACAGGAAAAAACATGATGTGAAAGAAAAAGTAAATCTTTGGAGCCCGATTTGGATTCTAATCCTCATAAATTGGCCAGGAGGCAAGCCACTTAATTTCTCAGAGGCTCAGAATTTTCTTCTGCAAAATGGAAGCAATAATACTTTATTGAGGGAGTATTTTGAGGGTTAAAGGAGATCTTTGGAGTATGTAAAAAGGAAAAGTGAAAGTGAAAGTCGCTTAGTCCTGTCCGACTTTTTGCGACCCCACAGACTATACAGTCCACAGCACTGTCCAGGCCAGAATACTGGACTCAGTAGCCTTTCCCTTCTCCAGGTGATCTTCCCAACCCAGGGATCGAACCCAGGTCTCCCACATTGCAGGCGGATTCTTTACCAGCTGAGGTATCAGGTAAGCCCTTGTATAAAAAGAGATTAAATAAAAGCACACAGTAAGTCCCCTACATAAGAATGAACTCCATTCTGAAAGAATATTTGTAAATACAATTTGTTCGTAAGTCCAACAAAGTTAGCCGATGTACCCAACTAACACAATCATCTATAGAGTACTGTGTTATAATAGGTTTATAATACTTTTTGTACAAATATTACATAAAAACAAACAAAATGAAAATATTTTTAATCTTATAGTACAGTACCTTGAAAAGTATAGAAGGACAGTACAATAGATGGCATACAGGGGCTGGCATTTAGTGAACAGTGGATAGGCAAGAAAAGTTACTGACTGGAAGAGGGAGAGAATGTGGGGGATAGTAGAGCTGAAGGATCATCAGCAATAGGAGATGGAGGGCAAGCTGCAATTTAACTCACACCTGACATTGACAGCACAGGTTCAGGTACCTTGCTGTATTTAATGCTATCTACCCTCTTGGAAAAAAAAAAAAAAAAAGACCCAGTGATGTCTGGATAGTAGCTCTTTTTTTCTCATCATAAATGACATGGTAGCATTGGATCACATTCTGAATGGCCACTGTAACCTTCTTGTACTGTTCTACATTCAGGTCCTGTGCCTCAAAAAGGAACAGTGACTACTTAAAGAAAATCCCCTGGCCACTTACTGTGTCGTGAACTTTGGTTCTTCGGCAGTACCAGCTACATCACCACTGCTTTTACCCTTGCTTCCAGACATCCTAGACTTGAAATAAAGATACAGTACTACTATACTCTATTCAGTACTATACAATAAAGGACACAAAGGCACAACCACTTGCAGAGGTTGCACACACATGACAATATATGCCAGACAAGTGAACTAATGTATATGACTGAACATGTGAACGCATGTTCACATCTTTGTAAGTTTGCAACTTGAAGGTTCATATGTAGAGGAATTACTGCACTGAATAGACTTACTTTATTAAATTAAATAAATGGTACCTGGTTTCTATTATTATTTTATGCCACTAGAATTTCACTTCAAAAGTTCCAATTCTTGCACTAAACATTAACACTAGTAGCTTGGAAAAGTACATGCTGAATACAAAGATATCTGAAATAGTTTACCTGTTGGGTGAACTCAGCTCAGTGACCTTATAAAAGCACTCCACAGTCCTTGCTGAGTATTTATATGTTTTACATCTATACCTTCACATAGAAGAGGGTCTTAAAAATATCAGCTTTGTAGGGCATGATCTTCTTGAGAACAAACAAGGTCAATCTTTCAGCACTAAGGATTTTACACAATAGTGCAATTTAAAAGGAACAAAATGAGGTCAATTTGAAGACCATAAGCTGCTCCAGGAATGTTACCACAACTATCAAATTTTATCTGATTTAAACTGCTTTATCATAAGGTTTGATTTTTCAAAAAGAGGTATGTATACAGAAATAACCTATCTTAAATAGATCTTTTCTTAAAATTAATTATGCTTTTTAAATTAGAGGATAATTACTTTACAATACTGTGGTGGTTTTTGCCATACAACAACATGAATCAGTCATGGGTGCACATGTGTCCTCCCATTCTGAAACCCCCTCCTACCTCCCTCCCCACCCTAACCCTCTGGGTTGTCCCAGAGCACTGGCTTTGAGTGCCCTGCTTCATCCATCAAACTTCCACTGGCCACCTATTTCACATATGGCAATATACATGTTTCAATGCCATTCTCTCAAATCATCCCAACCTCACCTTCTCCCATAGAGTTCAAAAGTCTCTTCTTTACATCTGGGTCTCTTTTGCTGCCTTGAATATAGGATCATCATTACCGTCTTTCTAAATTCCATCTATATTCATTAATATACTGTATTGGTGTTTCTCTTTCTGACTTACTTCACTCTGTATAATAGGCTCCAGTTTCATCCAACTCATTAGAACTGACTCAAATGCATTCCTTTTTATAGCTGAGTAACATTCCATTGTGTATATGTACCACAACTTCCTTATCCATATATCTGCCAATGGACATCTAGGTTGCTTCCAAGTCCTAACTATTCTAAACAGTGCTGCAATGAACATTGGGGTACACATGTCTCTTTCAGTTCTGCTTTCCTCAGTGTGAATGCCCAGCAGTGGGATTGCTGGGTCATATGGCAGTTCTATTTCCAGTTTTTTAAGGAATCACCACACTGTTCTCCATAGTGACTGTATCATTTTGCATTCCCACCAACAGTGTAACATGGTTCCCTTTTCTCCACACCCTCTCCAGCATCTATTGTTTGTAGACTTTTTGATGGTGGCTATTCTTACTGGCATGAGATGATATCTCATTGAGGTTTTGATTTGCATTTCTCTAATAATGAGTGATGTTGCCCATCTTTTCATGTGTTTATTAACCATCTGTATGTCTTCTTTGGAGAAATGTCTGTTCATTCACTGTTTTGCCCACTTTTTGATTGGGTTGTTCATTTTTCTGGTATTGAGCTGCATGAACTACTTACATATTTTGGAGATAAACTCTTTGTCAGTTGTTTCCTTTGCTATTATTTTCTCCAATTCTGAAGGCTGCCTTTCTACCTTGCTTATAATTTCCTTCATTGTGCAAAAGCTTTTAAGTTTAATTAGGACCCACTTATTTAATTTCGCTTTTATTTCCATTACCCTGGGAGGTGGGTCATAGAAGATCTTGCTGTGATTTATGTCAATGTTTTTCCTATGTTTTCCTTTAAGAGTTTTATAGTTTCTGGTCTTACATTTAGATCTTTAATCCATTTTGAGTTTATTTTTGTGTATGGTGTTAGAAAGTGTTCTAGTTTCATTCTTTTGCATGTGGTTGACTAGCTTTTCCAGCACCACTTATTGAAGAGACTGTCTTTTCTCCCTTGTATATTGTTGCTTCTTTTCTTAAAGATAAGCTGTCCATAGGTACATGGATTTATCTCTGAACTTTCTATTTTGATCCCCTAAACTTTATTTCTGTCTTTGTGCCAGTAATATACCGGCTTAATGACTGTGGCTTTGTAGTATAGTCTGAAGTCAGGAAGGTGATTCCTCCAGTTGAAATATGTTGAAAACCCTAAGTACATCAATTTAAAGCTCACTATGGGCTTCCCTGATGGCTCAGACAGTAAAGCTTCTGCCTGCAATGCGGGAGACCTGGGCTCGTGTCCTGGGTCAGGAAGATCCCCTGGAGAAGGAAATAGCAATCCACTCCAGCACTCTTGCCTGGAAAATCCCATGGACCGAGGAATCTGATAGGCTACAGTCCATGGAGTCACAAAGAGTCAGACACGGCTGAGCGACTTCACTTTCACTCTCTTTTCACATGTTCCCTACAAACTTGAAAGGTATTTTTTTTTTAATTACATGATGCAACCTATTTCAATCATTCAAATATATAATATTTCATATACAAATAAGCAGAAAGAAAATATCTTTTCTTGCTATGGCTTGTTTAGTCATGTCTAACTCTTTGCAACATTGCATGACTATGGCCAAGAATATCAAACAAGGGCACAAGAATGGATGGAAAGATAATTCAAGGAGACTGGTTCAAGATGGCTGAGGAGAAGGACATGCGCACACTTCCACCTGTGAGAGCAGTGAAACTGCATTTAGCTGTTGAACAACCATCAACAGAAGGATGTGGGAACTCACCAAAAAAAGATTTCCCACGTCCAAAGACAAAGTAGAACTGTAACAAGACAGCAGGAGAGGTACAACCCCGATAAAATCAAATTCCATACTCGCCAGGTGGGCAGCCCACAAAGTAGAGAACAAAAATACCAAAGAAGTTCTCCCATTTTCACGAATGTTCTGAGCCCCATATCAGGCTTTCCAGCAAGGGGATCTGGCAAAGGGACTAGGATCCCCAGGGAATCTAACTTTGAAAGCCAGAAGGATTTGATTACAGGACCTTCACAGAAGTGGGGGAAACAGGGACTCCACTCTAGGAAGGCACACCAGGATCCAGGGAAAAGCAGCAGTGACCCCACAGGAGACTGAACCAGATCTACCTTCTAGTGTTGGAGGTTCTCTTGTGAAGGTGTGGGTCAGCAGTGGTTCACCATGGGGATGGGGGCACTGGCAGCAGCAGTCATGGAAGGTGCCCCTTGGCATAACTCCTTTTGGAGGTTTCCATTAACCCTACCATAGAACCCAGAGACTCCAGGACTGGGTCGTCTCAGGCCAAACAACTAAGGGGAGGGAGTGCAGTACCATTGGATTAAGGTTTTATGGAGCACAGCCCTGCCCACCAGAGCAAGACCCAGCTTTTCCTACAGCCAGTTCCTCCCTTCAGGAAGTTGATACAAGCCTCTTAGACTCATCCACCAGAGGGCAGACAGAAGAAGCAAGAACTACAATCTTGCAGTCAGCCACCAGAAAGAAAATCACATCACAGAAAGCTAATCAAAATGAAAGGCAGATGGCTATGTCCCAGATGAAGGGACAAGATAAAACCCCAGAAAAACAACTAAATGAATTGGAGATGGGCAATCTCCAAGAAAAAGAAATCATAATAATTGTAGTGACGATGATCCAGTTTCTTGGAAAAAGAATGGAGAAGATGCAACAAATGTTTACCAAGGACCTAGAAGAACTAAAGAACAAACAAGCAGAGATGAACAATACACCAGAAGGAATCAACAGCAGAATAACTGAAGCAGAAGATCAGATAAGTGACATGGAAGGCAGAATGCTGGAAATCACTGCCACAGAACAGAATATAGAAAAAACAATGAAAAAAATTAATTCAGCCTAAGAGACCTCGGAAACAACATTAAACACACCAACATTTGCATTATAGAGGTCCAAGGAGAAGAGAGAGAGAAAGGACTCAAGAAAATATTTGAAAAGGCAGTAGCTGAAAACTTCCCTAACATTGGAAAGGAAATAGTATATCAAATCCTGGAAATGCAGAGAGTCCCAGGCAGGATAAAACCAAGGAGGAACATACCAAGACACAGACTAATCAAATATACTAAAATTGAAGTCAAAGATAAAATATTAAAAGCAACAAGGGGAAAATGACAAATAATACACAAGGTAACTCCCATAAAGTTATCAGCTGATTTCTCAACAGAAATTCTACAATTCAGAAGGGAATGGCATTTAAAGTGATGAAAGTTTAGTTCAGTTCAGGCACTCAGTTGTGTCTGACTTTGCAACCCTATGGACTGCAGCACATGAGGCCTCCCTGTCCATCACCAACTCCCAGAGCTTGTTCAAATGCATATCTATCAAGTTGGTGATGCTATCCAACCATCTCATCCTATTTGTCCCCTTCTCCTCCTACCTTTAATCTTGCCCAGCATCAGGGTCTTTTCCAATGAGTCAGCTCTTCACATTAGATGGCCAAAGTATTAAGAGTTTCAGCATCAGTCCTTCCAATTAAAATTCAGGATTTATTTCCTTTAGGATGGACTGGATGGATCTGCTTGCAGTTCAAGGGACTCTGACGAGTTTTCTCCAACACCACAGTTCAAAAGCATCAAATCTTTGGTGCTCAGCTTTCTTTATAGTCCAACTCTCACATCCATACATGACTACTGGAAAAACCATAGCTTTGATGAGATGGACCTTTGTCAGCAAAGTAATGTCTCTGCTTTTTAATTGTCCTCCAATTAAAATAAATAAATTTTTAAAAATAAAATGTAAGATAATACTGTGAGTAATTTTTAAAACTTGGACAAAAGCTAGAAAAATATAATCTACCAAACTGTCCCAGGAAAAATGGAAATATAAATTGATAGCCTGGCAGGCTACAGTCCATGGGGTTGCAAAGAGCCAGACATCAGTTAGCAACTAACACTATCCTTTCCTATGTATAAAATAGATTACTAATATGAACCTGGCTTCCCTGATGGCTCAGTGGTAAAGAATCCGCCTGCAGTGCAGGAGACACAGGAGATGCGGGTTCAGTCCCTGAGTCAGGAAGATTCCCTGCAGGAGGAAATGGTAATCCACTCTAGTATTCTTGCCAGAAAAATCCCATGGACAGAGGAACCCTACATAGGGTTGCAAAGAGTCAGACACGACTGAGCAACCGAGAACAATGAGTATCTATTGTATAGTACAGGAATTCTATTCACTTCTCTGTGGCAACCTAAATGGGAAGGAAATCTAAAAAATAGAGACAATACATATATGTATAACTGATTCACTTTGCTGTATAGCAGAAACTAACACAACACTGTATGGCAACTATATTCCAATAAAAATTAATTAAAAATATCTATGCAGACACATAATTTCCCTTCTGATAATTTTAAATGTCTTCATTATATACACATGAGAAAACTAAAACAAACAAAAAAAAAGACTGATTATACCAAGTGTTAATAATTAACTGGAGAGTGGGAGGGAGGCTCCGGGTGGGGGGGGGGGGCGGAATATGTATAAATACAGCTGATTCACTTTGTTGCACAGCAGAAACTAACACAACATTGTAAATGAAACATGTGTATTACCATATGTGAAATAGATCACTAGTACAAGTTCAGTGCTTGAAACAGGGCACTCAAACCCTGAGGGATGGGATGGGGAGGGAGGTGGGAGGAGGGTTCAGTATAGGGGACACATGTACACCCATAGCTGATCCATGTCAATGTATGGCAAAAAAACAAAAACAAAAAAACTACAATATGATAAAGTAATTAGCATTCAATTAAAATAAATAAGTTAAAAGAAAACTATACTCCAGTAAAAACAAATAAAATGAAAATGAAAAAAAATTGATAAAATTTAAGAAAACTGGACTATATGATAATCTTTTATCTAGTTTATTTTACTTTTTCTATTTCATTGTCAGTGGTCCCATTTCATTTCAGTTCAGTTCAGTCGCTCAGTAGTGTCCGACTCTTTGCGACACCATGAACCACAGCATGCGAGGTCTCCCTGTCCATCACCAACTCCCGGAGTTCACTCAAACCCATGTCCATCGAGTTGGTAATGCCATCCAACCATTTCTCTGTCATCCCCTTCTCCTCCTGCCCTCAATCTTTCCCAGAATCAGGGTCTTTTCCAATGAGTCAGCTTTTCGCATCAGGTGGCCAAAGTATTGCAGTTTCAGATTCAACATCAGACCTTCCAATGAACACCCAGGACTGATCTTTAGGATGGACTCGTTGGATCTCCTTGCAGTCCAAGGGACTCTCAAGAGTCTTCTCCAACACCACAGTTCAAAAGCATCAATTCTTCTGCGCTCAGCTTTCTTTATAGTCCAACTCTCACATCCATACATGACCATTGGAAAAACCATAGCCTTGACTAGACGGACCTTTGTTGGCAAAGCAATGTCTCTACTTTTTACTATAATATCTATTTCTGCTTTATTGACTATACCAAAGCCTTTGACTATGTGGATCACAATGAACTGTGGAAAATTCTGAAATAGATGGGAATACCAGACCACCTGACCTTCTTCCTGAGAAATCTGTATACGGGTCAGGAAGCAACAGTTAGAACTGGACATGGAACAACAGACTGGTTCCAAATAAGAAAAGGAGTATGTCAAGGCTGTATATTGTCACCTTGCTTATTTAACTTATATGCAGAGTACATCATGAGAAATGCTGGGCTGGAGGCAGCACAAGCTGGAATTAAGATTGCTGGGAGAAATATCAATAACTTCAGATATGCAGATGACACCACCCTTATGGCAGAAAGTGAAGAAGAACTAAAGAGCCTGTTGATGAAAGTGAAAGAGGAGAGTGAAAAAGTTGGCTTAAAGCTCAACATTCAGAAAAGCTAAGATCATGGCATCCAGTCCCATCACCTCATGGGAAATGGATGGGGAAACAGTGGAAACAGTGGCTGACTTTATTTTTGGGGACTCCAAAATCACTGCAGATGGTGATTGCAGCCATGAAATTAAAAGACGCTTACTCCTTGGAAAGAAAGTTATGGCCATTTCATTTAGTCTTTCCAATTTCTCCATCACATTTTTTCTTGTTCTTTCTCAAGCCTTTATCAAATGTAGCAGAAAAGGTTCTTTTGCGTGTGTGTGCATGAGTATGTGTATATATATATATAGAGAGAGAGAGTATAATATATATCAGAAAACTTAGGAATTTTTGTTTAGCTAAAAACGTATGACACTTTGGCTAAGTATGAATAGAATGCTAGATTTTATAATTTATATTTATTCAAAACTTTGATATAGTTCCATTTATTCTAATATTACTGCAAAAAGTCTAGAAAGCTTATTATTTTAGAGATTTTCTTAAAAGTTTTTGAATGAGGCTTGAAACATCTAATCCAATCTGAGAATATAAAGAAATACTACGTTGTAAAAAAAAAAAAAAAAAAAAAAAGGAATTTAACAAGCAATATAATTTTATTAATTGAAGTATAGATTTTATTCAAATTTCACAAAATTTTATGCTAGTGTTCATTATTGGTTTCCATACCTTATTCAAGATTCCACACTGTGTTTAGTTGCATCGAGCAGCTTCAGCTACATGCAACAAATTCTGATAAATTCTCTTTCCATTTGTATTCTGTTACAGATATTTTCTAATTTTCCTTGTTATGACTTCCTAGACACATCCATCATTTAAAAGTGGACATTTAATTTCCAATTACATGGTGTTTTAAAGTATTTTGATATTAATTACTCATTTTGATATCAATTTCTCATTTAAATGCCTTCTTCTCTGCAATCATTCTGTGTGTGTGTGTGTGTGTGTGTTTTAATTTTTTTACTTTATTGAGGCTTTTAATGGCTAAGTCAAAGATCTCTCTTGGTAAATGTCACACTGAACTTGAAAATATGTGCGTTATTTTCAAATATTTTTTGATATTGATTTCTAACTTAATTTCATAGTGATAAGAGAACAGACTCTGTATGATTTCAATACTTTTAGACCATGAAATTATTGCTCCTTGTTTTAGGTCCCTGGATATGTTCCACTGTCTCCTGGTTTATAGTCTATGGGAACTTGAATAGAATTTGTATCCTGCTGTTACATGAAAGTTGTATAAATCTTAATTATGTTGAATTGGTTCATAGTGTTTTTCAGGTCTACTATATCTCTATTTTTCTGTCTATTCTTTTTATTAATTTTTGAGAGCTTGATATTGAAATTACAACTAAAAATGTATGGCAAAACCAATACAATATTTTAAAGTAAAAAAAAAGAATAATAAATAAGGAGTTTAATGAAAAACAAATGATTGTAATATATAGTGGAACTATATGTAACTTTGTTCTGTATTTTCCATGTCTCCTATAAATGTGAGATCATGTTTTTAAAATTAAAAAAGAAAGAAGTAAAAAATTAAAAAATACAATCTTAAAAAAATGTGGGTACCTGTTGTGAGGTAACAAGGTTAATTAACTGAAGTCAATTAAAAGAAGTTGCTTAAAACTTCTCAAAGTTCAACTTAAATTTTATCCAGACAAAAATATGTCATGGAGAGAGGAGCCAAGATGGCGGAGGAGTAGGACGGGGAGAACACTTTCTCCCCCACAAATTCATCAAAAGAGCATTTAAACGTCGAGTAAATTCCACAAAACAACTTCTGAATGCCTGCAGAGGACATCAGGCACCCAGAAAAGCAGCCCAACTCTTCGAAAGGAGGTAGGAAAAAATATTAAAGACAAAAAAAAGAGACAAAAGAGGGAGGGACGGAGTTCCGTCCCGGGAAGGGAGTCTTAAAAAGAGAGAAGTTTCCAAACACCAGGAAACCTTCTCACTGCCGAATCTGTGTCGAGATTTGGAAGCACAGAGGGCAACATAAAAGGGAGGAAAAATAAATAAATAAATAAACAATTAAAAATCGCAGATTGTGAGCCCTACGGTAACTCCCCCAGCGGACAAGCAGCGCAGACGCCTGCACACGGCATTAGCAAGCGGGGGCTGGGCAGGGAAGTGCGGCATGGGCTGTGTCCCTTAGAGTAAGAATCAGGCCGAATATCTGAGCGCTATCTGAGCGAAATAATTTGGGCTAGCAAACCAGGCTGTGGGATATCTACCACACGAAAAGCCAGCCCTAACCTAAGACACCGCCAGGCCCGCGCACAGAACAAAGGACTGAACAGAGATAGCCGGCTGCAGACCTTCCCCCTCCGGTGACAGGCAGCCAGAGCCGGAAGGGGGCAATCGCAGCCCCAGAGAGACACTATCTATAAAACTGTAAGCAGGCTTCTTTGCTAACTAAAACTTCTTGGGGGTCTGGATGGTCAACATCTGCCTGAGAAGGTGCACCGGTTTTACACCCAGATAACCGAGTGGCGGGGAGGCGATAAGTCGCAGCATTGGCACCCGCCAAACACATCACTTGAGCTGCTCGGATCTGGGAAGAGCACAAAACGCAGGCCCAACCGAGTCTGCGCCTCTGAGGACTACCCGAGTGCCTGAACCTGAGCGGCTTGGACCTGGGAGCTCAGCCCAGGGCCGGCCTCTGATTGTTCCCGGCGGAACAAACTAGAGCCCGAGCAGTGTGGGCAGGGATGCTACACGCGCCGTGAGCAGGGGCAGACCCAGTGTGGCTGAGGCACTGCGAGCGCATGCCAGTGTTATCTGTTTGCAGCATCCCTCCCTCCCTCCCCACAGCGCGGCTGAACAAGTGAGCCTAAATAAAAAAAAAAAAAAAAAAAAAAAAAAAAATAGTGTCCTCAACCGTCCCCTTTGTGTCGGGGCGGGAACCAGACACTGAAGAGACCAGCAAACAGAAGAAGCTATAACAGAGGGAAACGCCTTGGAAGCTACAGGCCATTGATTAAAACCCTGTGGTTACTACGAATTACATAGGAAGGGGCCTATAGATCTTGAGAAATATAAGTCGGACTAAGGAACTAGCCAAAAATGAAATGAACACACAATACTCACAACAAAACCAGAGAAAGACCTAGATATATTTTTACTATTTTTACGATCAATCTTTCTTTCTTTTTTTTTTTAATTTTTTTTTTAAAAAATTTTAAGTCCTCTATTGTCCTTTAATTTTCACTTTTATAACTATTACTTTGCAAAAAAAAAAAAAAAGACCCTATTTTTTTTTTCTTCTTCAGCAAACTTCATATATATATTTTGTAATTTTTTGACCGTGTTTTTTTTTTTTTTTTCTTCTTCTTTTTTTAACATTGTATTTTTGAAATTCCAAACTCTACTCTAGATTTTTAATTTTAGCCTTTTGGTATATGTTATCAATTTTGTACCTATAGTTTTTTTTTTATAATTTCTGTGATTTTTTTTCTTTTTTCCCTCTGTTTCTTTCTCTTCTTCTTTTATATAACATCGTATATCTGCAATTCCAAACTCTACTCAAGATTTTTAATTTATGCTTTTTGGTATTTGATATCAATTTTGTACCTGTATTTTCTTTATAATTTTTGCGACATTGTTTTTGTTGGTTTGTTTGTTTTCTCTCTTTATTTTTCTTCTTCTTCTTTTTTTTTTTTAACGTTGTATTTTTGAAATTCCAAATACTACTCTAGATTTTTAATTTTTGCTTTTTGGTATTAGTTATCAATTTTGTACCTGTAGTTTCTTTATAATTTTCACGACCTTGTTTGTTTTTCTTTGTTCGTTTTTTCTCTCTTTCTTTTCCTTCTTCTTTTCATTAACATCACATTTTTGAAATTCCAAACTCTACTCTAGATTCTTAATTTTTGCTTTTATGTATTTGTTACCAATTTCGTACCTTTAAGAACCCAATCTTCAGGACCCATTTTTCACTAGCGTACGAGATTACTGGCTTGACTGCTCTCTCTCCCTTTGGACTCTCCATTTTCTCCACCAGGTCACCTGTATCTCCTCCCTAACCCCTCTCTACTCTACCCAACTCTGTGAATTTCTGTGTGTTCCAGACGGTGGAGAACAATGAGGGAACTGATTACTGGCTGGATCTGTCTCTCTCCTTTTCATTTCCCCCTTTTATCCTTCTGGCCACCTCTGTCTCCTGCCTCCTTCTTCTCTTCTCTGTATAACTCCGTGAACATCTCTGAGCAGTCCAGTTCTGGAGAGCACATAAGGAAGTGACTACTGGCTAGCCCACTCTCTCCACTATTGATTCCACCTCATCTCATTTGGGTCACCTCTAACTCCCTCCTCCCTCTTCTCTTCTCCACGTAACGTTGTGAACCTCTCTGAGTGACACTCACAGTAGAGAAACTTTTCATCTTTAACGTAGATGTTTTATCAATGGTGCTGTATAGAAGGAGAAGTTTTGAAACTACTGTAAAAATAAGACCGATAACTGGAAGTAGGAGGCTTAAGTCCAAACCCTGACTCCAGGGAACTCCTGACTCCAGGGAACATTAATTGACAGGAGCTCATCAAACGCCTCCACACTGACACTGAAACCAAGCACCACACAAGGGCCAACAAGTTCCAGGGCAAGACATACCAAGCAAATTCTCCAGCAACAAAGGAACACAGCCCTGAGCTTCAAGATACAGGCTGCCCAAAGTCACCCCAAAACCACAGACATCTCATAACTCATTACTGGACATTTCATTACACTCCAGAGAGAAGAAATACAGCTCCATCCACCAGAACATCGACACAAGCTTCCCTAACCAGGAAACCTTGACAAGCCACCTGTACAAACTCACACACAGCGAGGAAACGCCACAATAAAGAGAACTCCACAAACTACCAGAATACAGAAAGGACACCCCAAACTCAGCAATTTAAACAAGATGAAGAGACAGAGGAATAGCCAGCAGATAAAGGAACAGGATAAATGCCCACCAAACCAAACAAAAGAGGAAGAGATAGGGAATCTACCTGATAAAGAATTCCGAATAATGATAGTGAAATTGATCCAAAATCTTGAAATTAAAATGGAATCACAGATAAATAGCCTGGAGGCAAGGATTGAGAAGATGCAAGAAAGGTTTAACAAGGACTTAGAAGAAATAAAAAAGAGTCAATATATAATGAATAATGCAATAAGTGAAATTAAAAACACTCTGGAGGCAACAAATAGTAGAATAACAGAGGCAGAAGATAGTATTAGTGAATTAGAAGATAGAATGGTAGAAATAAATGAATCAGAGAGGACAAAAGAAAAACGAATTAAAAGAAATGAGGAAAATCTCAGACACCTCCAGGACAATATTAAACGCTACAACATTCGAATCATAGTGGTCCCAGAAGAAGACAAAAAGAAAGACCATGAGAAAATACTTGAGGAGATAATAGTTGAAAACTTCCCTAAAATGGGGAAGGAAATAATCACCCAAGTCCAAGAAACCCAGAGAGTCCCAAACAGGATAAACCCAAGGCAAAACACCCCAAGACACATATTAATCAAATTAACAAAGATCAAACACAAAGAACAAATATTAAAAGCAGCAAGGGAAAAACAACAAATAACACACAAGGGAATACCCATAAAGGATAACAGCTGCTCTTTCAATAGAAACTCTTCAAGCCAGGAGGGAATGGCAAGACATACTTAAAATGATGAAAGAAAATAACCTACAGCCCAGATTAGTGTACCCAGCAAGGATCTCATTCAAGTATGAAGGAGAAATCAAAAGCTTTTCAGACAAGCAAAAGCTGAGAGAATTCTGCACCAGCAGACCAGCTCTCCAACAAATACTAAAGGATATTCTCTAGACAGGAAACACAAATATGGTGTATAAATTCGAACCCAAAACAATAAAGTAAATGGCAACGGGATCATACTTATCAGTAATTACCTTAAACGTAAATGGGTTGAATGCCCCAACCAAAAGACAAAGACTGGCTGAATGGATACAAAAACAAGACCCCTACATATGTTGTCTACAAGAGACCCACCTCAAAACAGGGGACACATACAGACTGAAAGTGAAGGGCTGGAAAAAGATTTTCCATGCAAATAGGGACCAAAAGAAAGCAGGAGTAGCAATACTCATATCAGATAAAATAGACTTTAAAACAAAGACCGTGAAAAGAGACAAAGATGGTCACTACATAATGATCAAAGGATCAATCCAAGAAGAAGATATAACAATTATAAATATATATGCACCCAACACGGGAGCACCACAGTATGTAAGACAAATGCTAACAAGTATGAAAGGAGAAATTAACAATAACACAATAATACTGGGAGACTTTAATAGCCCACTCACACCTATGGATAGATCAACGAAACAGAAAATTAACAAGGAAACACAAACTTTAAATGATACAATAGACCAGTTAGACCTAATTGATATCTATATGACATTTCATCCCAAAACAATGAATTTCACCTTCTTCTCAAGCGCACATGGAACATTCTCCAGGATAGATCACATCCTGGGCCATAAAGCTAGCCTTGGTAAATTCAAAAAAATAGAAATCATTCCAAGCATCTTTTCTGACCACAATGCAGGAAGATTAGATCTCAATTACAGGAGAAAAACTATTAAAAATTCCAACATATGGAGGCTGAACAACACGCTGCTGAATAACCAACAAATCACAGAAGAAATCAAAAAAGAAATCAAAATTTGCATAGAAACGAATGAAAATGAAAACACAACAACCCAAAACCTGTGGGACACGGTAAAAGCAGTCCTAAGGGGAAAGTTCATAGCAATACAGGCACACCTCAAGAAACAAGAAAAAAGTCAAATAAATAACCTAACTCTACATCTAAAGCAATTAGAAAAGGAAGAAATGAAGAACCCCAGGGTTAGTAGAAGGAAAGAAATCTTAAAAATTAGAGCAGAAATAAATGCAAAAGAAACAAAGAGACCATAGCAAAACTCAACAAAACCAAAAGCTGGTTCTTTGAAAGGATAAATAAAATTGACAAACCATTAGCCAGACTCATCAAGAAACAAAGGGAGAAAAATCAAATCAATAAAATTAGAAATGAAAATGGAGACATCACAACAGACAACACAGACATACAAAGGATCATAAGAGAGTACTATCAACAATTATATGCCATTAAAATGGACAACGAGGAAGAAATGGACAAATTCTTAGAAAAGTACAACTTTCCAAAACTCGACCAGGAAGAAATAGAAAATCTTAACAGACTCATCACAGGCACGGAAATTGAAACTGTAATCAAAAATCTTCCAGCAAACAAAAGCCCAGGTCCAGACGGCTTCACAGCTGAATTCTACCAAAAATGTAGAGAAGAGCTAACACCTATCCTGCTCAAACTCTCCCAGAAAATTTCAGAGGATGGTAAACTTCCAAACTCATTCTATGAGGCCACGATCACCCTAATACCAAAACCTGACAAAGATGCCACAAAAAAAGAAAACTACTGGCCAATATCACTGATGAACATAGATGCAAAAATCCTTAACAAAATTCTAGCAATCAGAATCCAACAACACATTAAAAAGATCATACACCATGACTAAGTGGGCTTTATCCCAGGGATGCAAGGACTCTTCAATATCCACAAATCAATCAATGTAATACACCACATTAACAAATTGAAAAACAAAAACCATATGATTATCTCAATAGATGCAGAGAAAGCCTTTGACAAAATTCAACATCCATTTATGATAAAAACTCTCCAGAAAGCAGGAATAGAAGGAACATACCTCAACATAATAAAAGCTATATATGACAAACCCACAGCAAACATTATCCTCAATGGTGAAAAATTGAAAGCATTTCCTCTAAAGTCAGGAACAAGACAAGGGTGCCCACTTTCACCATTACTATTCAACATAGTTTTGGAAGTTTTGGCCACAGCAATCAGAACAGAAAAAGAAATAAAAGGAATCCAAATTGGAAAAGAAGAAGTAAAGCTCTCACTGTTTGCAGATGACATGATCCTCTACATAGAAAACCCTAAAGACTCCACCAGAAAATTACTAGAACTAATCAATGACTATAGTAAAGTTGCAGGATATAAAATCAACACACAGAAATCCCTTGCATTCCTATACACTAATAATAAGAAAACAGAAATAGAAATTAAGGAAACAATTCCATTCACCATTGCAACGGAAAGAATAAAATACTTAGGAATATATCTACCTAAAGAAACTAAAGACCTATATATAGAAAACTATAAAACACTGGTGAAAGAAATCAAAGAGGACACTAACAGATGGAGAAATATACCATGTTCACGGATTGGAAGAATCAATATAGTGAAAATGAGTATACTACCCAAAGCAATCTATAGATTCAATGCAATCACTATCAAGCTACCAACAGTATTCTTCACAGAGCTAGAACAAATAATTTCACAATTTGTATGGAAATACAAAAAACCTCGAATAGCCAAAGCGATCTTGAGAAAGAAGAATGGAACTGGAGGAATCAACCTACCTGACTTCAGGCTCTACTACAAAGCCACAGTTATCAAAACAGTATGGTACTGGCACAAAGACAGAAATATAGATCAATGGAACAAAATAGAAAGCCCAGAGATAAATCCACGCACATATGGACACGTTATCTTTGACAAAGGAGGCAAGAATATACAATGGATTAAAGACAATCTCTTTAAAAAGTGGTGCTGGGAAATCTGGTCAACCACTTGTAAAAGAATGAAACTAGAACACTTTCTAACACCATACACAAAAATAAACTCAAAATGGATTAAAGATCTAAACATAAGACCAGAAACTATAAGACTCCTAGAGGAGAACATAGGCAAAACACTCTCTGACATACATCACAGCAGGATCCTCTACGACCCACCTCCCAGAATATTGGAAATAAAAGCAAAAATAAACAAATGGGACCTAATTAACCTTAAAAGCTTCTGCACATCAAAGGAAACTATTAGCAAGGTGAAAAGACAACCTTCAGAATGGGAGAAGATAATAGCAAATGAAGCAACTGACAAACAACTAATCTCGAGAATATACAAGCACCTCCTACAGCTCAACTCCAGAAAAATAAATGACCCAATCAAAAAATGGGCCAAAGAACTAAATAGACATTTCTCCAAAGAAGACATACAGATGGCTAACAAACACATGAAATGATGCTCAACATCACTCATTATCAGAGAAATGCAAATCAAAACCACTATGAGGTACCATTTCACACCAATCAGAATGGCTGCGATCCAAAAGTCTACAAGTAATAAATGCTGGAGAGGGTGTGGAGAAAAGGGAACCCTCTTACACTGTTGGTGGGAATGCAAACTAGTACAGCCACTATGGAGAACAGTGTGGAGATTCCTTAAAAAACTGGAAATAGACCTGCCTTATGATCCAGCAATCCCACTGCTGGGCATACACACTGAGGAAACCAGAAGGGAAAGAGACACGTGTACCCCAATGTTCATCGCAGCACTGTTTATAATAGCCAGGACATGGAAGCAACCTAGATGTCCATCAGCAGATGAATGTATAAGAAAGCTGTGGTACATATACACAATGGAGTATTACTCAGCCATTAAAAAGAATACATTTGAATCAGTTCTAATGAGGTGGATGAAACTGGAGCCTATTATACAGAGTGAAGTAAGCCAGAAAGAAAAACACCAATACAGTATACTAATGCATATATATGGAATTTAGAAAGATGGTAATAATAACCCTGTGTACGAGACAGTAAAAGAGACACTGATGTATAGAACAGTCTTATGGACTCTGGGAGAGAGGGAGAGGGTGGGAAGATTTGGGAGAATGGCATTGAAACATGTAAAATATCATGTATGAAACGAGTTGCCAGTCCAGGTTCGAAGCACGATACTGGATGCTTGGGGCTGGTGCACTGGGACGACCCAGAGGGATGGAATGGGGAGGGAGAAGGGAGGAGGGTTCAGGATGGGGAACACATGTATACATGTGGTGGATTCATTTTGATATTTGGCAAAACTAATACAGTCATGTAAAGTTTAAAAATAAAATAAAATTAAAAAAATATATCATGATCTTCAACTTTAAGTCGTTGCAATTTAACAAATATTACAGTACTTACTATGTGCAAGGCACTGAGCTAGCTGGTTAAATTACCTCCTCCCCCACACTTAGTATTGTCAGACTTTTAAAAATCCATTATTGCTTTTCACTTGCCTCCCAGAGAGTATTAAAGATAATGAATTGTGTTTCCAAATGTTTCTCATTTTCCTCTCAACTTCTGTAGTTCAATACAGACATCATTACTTCTCTACTAATATAGTGATTCTGTTTGTCATTCCTGAAACAACTACAGCACAGAGATTAAATACAATCTATACCCACATAAATCACTGAATAAATGAATCATGAAATTAATATGTAAATTGTGTGTTTAACCTCTATTTATACAGCACTGTCTGTCATCATGTTGTAAATCTAAAACTAATTTCAAATTCACAGTTCTTCAAAAAGAACATCATGGTAAAAGCTTGACATATTTATTAACTAAATGTTGAACTATATTGTGTAAGTAATTAACAGTCATGGCAGAACAGGGAGAAAAAAAATATATTTAAGCACAAATGTCACCTGTGTGAAATGGCTAAAACTATTTTAGATTAGATTTTTATATTAGTCAAAGAATACTGCTATTTAATTTTTGACAGACAAATCTGTTCCCATTTATTCACGATTCCATTAAGTATTTCACATTTAAATGTGCATGTCACAATCCATAGAAACAAAAATTCCCTTCAGTCTCCTTAAAGAAAAGAAGATTCTCAAAAAATTACATGATAATAAACCCATTCAAAGTTTAGTCAAAACTTCCTCAACTCAGCACATTAACACTTTATTTCTGACATAGGGATAGACCACCTAAAATAAACAATGTGTATATGTATTTTAATAATGTACTGAATAACATTATTTAAATGTTTGATGAGTCTTGTCATGACCAACATGGTATTTTCTGAAAAAAAGTATTTTGTTCTATAAAGCTGTTCAAAGAATACAACTCTTAAGTTAAGCATAGCACAAAAATATTTACCCAGGAAAATGTTTTAGACTAAGTATTCTTGTTCCCTCATGCATTTTTATCATTGATTTTAAGAACTCTTTCTTACTCCTAGCTGCTATATTTCTAATCAGATTTTCTCTTAAGTTATATTTAAAAAATACATGCATAAACTATAGGATATGGTATTTAAAATAATATATAATCTTGATCACAATGAAAAATAATCACTTATTTCAAATGGTCTTGCACATGCACATGAGAGGCAAAATCTGATTCACGTCTAATTTTCTTATCTAGTTAAATCAAATTAACTGGTTACATTGACAAAAAGCAAAATATAACAAATTTCAAATTCAACTAAAGAAAACTGTTTCTCAGAGTTTTACCCTTCAATAAACATGTGCTTTAAGTTTCCTCATGTCTGAGCCATTTAGAATGTGCGTAAATACTCTCAAAAAAAATCTAAGGTCCAAAGTCAAGTTTACAAAGTATAAATAACTTTCTGATAAAATATTTCAAAAAGAACTGTACAAAAAAAAGAGGCAACCAATACTCATAATTTCTATGTTGACACCTTATCTTGGAAAATACTTCTTTGTTCAATATGTAGTAAATGTCATTAATACTCCACAACCCTCATGGATAGCTTGTCCTGAGCCATCCATATTCTTCTGCCTGATTGTCCTTATAACCACTGGAATGCATTCTTAACACAGTTGACTGGAATTATCAATACACTTCATATTTATGAGGTGGAATTTCTCTGTGTTTAAGGCTTCCTGGTCCCTACCAGATCTGGACCCATATCTGTGGCATTTCCAACCAAACTAAATAGAGCAAATTCCTCCGTCCCAGGAATCCTGAAGAGGGGGTCGGGGAGGGAGAGAGGGCCTTAGCTAATCACATCAAATAGAAGCAGGAAAAAAAACATAATCACAATATTTTTATATAGATAACATTCATTAGAATGAATTAGAGTGCAATAATAAGACATTTTCCCCTTTGCTTCTTATTTACTAAAAGAAAGAGATGGTCCAATATACTTCACTCCCTTTTACATATGATCTGTCAAGTAGATCTCATGATAGAAAGGTTTCAAGGGACACAAAGTAAGATTATTTCCTAGATGAAATAGCTAAACATCTCAAAAATTAATTAAATGCTATAAGGCATGTTAAGAGTTTAGCACAGTGGCTAGACAATAACTAAGATTCAATAAGTGTTGAATATAATGACAAGAGTGATGATGATGATGAAGATGATAATACCATCATCTCTATTAACAGAATGATAAAGCTGACATATAAGGAAGCATTATACCATTAATAAATTGCATGTTTCTGAAGATTATGAAACAATGCTACCAAAGTATTAATTATATGAAGTTAAATGAAAAAAGAATGGAGAACTATGTATACCTTGTAATTACAATTTTGCTTAAATAAATAGGTAGAAGTATACATAGAAGAAAAGAAGGAAGATCATGCAATACCTCTGGATGGTAGAAATATAGGCTTATATTTGCATTTGTGTAGATCCTCAAATGTTCTCTAACATATTTTACTTTTATAATCAGGCTATATATGTATATATATATATGTAAATTATGAGATGATCTAACCTCTAAACAAAAATAAAAATCCTTGTATCTTATTTTAGCAGTTCTGAGAGTTTTTTGGTCTTAGAATCACTTTTCAAATTATTAATTTATTTAAAATAACAATAATAAAACCAATATATATTAACAAAAATAACATATATTATGAAAAAGTTATTTTACAAACCAAAAAATGCATTTTTTAACATTTTGTGAGAATGACTTTCTTTTACACTTTTGTAAATCTAGAAGACAGATGGATTGTCTATCGACTTCTAGACTCAATCTAATGCATGATGATGTTCTAGATGAAACACAGGGAGAAAATTCAACTTTATAAACATGTGTAATTGGAAAAGCAGGGGACTTGTGGACCTCCTGGAAGTATCTTAGGGGCTTCCAGGCAAATCTTAAACCATACTTTGAGAACTGCTGTCTTAACACGTTATTTTACAAGAATCTTTTCCCATAATTTTACAATAATTCTCATCTTGGAGAGGAAATTATGACCTATTACTTTCCTAAAAATAGAGTAGGTCAAGGAACAACATGTTACTCTTCCAGGAGTAAAAATTTGGCATGCTGCTGCTGCTGCTAAGTCGCTTCAGTTGTGTCCAACTCTGTGCGACCCCATAGACGGCAGCCCACCAGGCTCCCCCATCCCTGGGATTCTCCAGGCAAGAACACTGGAGTGGGTTGCCATTTCCTTCTCCAATGTATGAAAGTGAAAAGTGAAAGTGAAGTTGCTCAGTTGTGTCCGACTCTTAGCGACCCCATGGACTGCAGCCTACCAGGCTCCTCCATCCATGGGATTTTCCAGGCAAGAGTATTGGAGTGGGGTGCCATTGCCTTCTCCCAAAATTTGGCATAATTTGGCTGAAAAGTATGATGATTAATGTGTATGTAGATCAATTAGGATTTCCTGATGCTTTTCTGCTTTTGAACTGTGGTGCTGGAGAAGACTCTTGAGAGTCCCTTGGACTGCAAGGAGATCCAACAAGTCCATTCTGAAGGAGATCAGCCCTGGGAATTCTTTGGAGGGAATGATGCTGAAGCTGAAACTCCAGTACTTTGGCCACCTCATGAGAAGAGTTGACTCATTGGAAAAGACTGATGCTGGGAGGGATTGGGGGCAGGAGAAGAAGGGGACGACAGAGGATGAGATGGCTGGATGGCATCACTGACTCGATGGACGTGAGTCTGAGTGAACTCCGGGAGTTGGTGATGGACAGGGAGGCCTGGCCTGCTGTGATTCATGGGGTTGCAAAGAGCCGGACACGATTGAGCGACTGAACTGAACTGAACTGATGCTTTTCTTGTTTCCCTAAAAGAGATACCTGAGTCTTATTTATTTTTTTTTTTTAAGGAAAATCCCTATGTTAATCTAGCTTGCCCAGTTACAAATCATATAAATCAAACAAGATTGTGCTGCATGGAAAGAAAAACAATTCACTGCTCATTTCTAACTGTGCTAATAATTCTCTCTGTGGTTTTAGGCAGGTCACTTATTTTTTTTTTATTTTGTTTTATTTTTTAACTTAACAATATTGTATTGGTTTTGCCATATATCAAAATGAATCCACCACAGGTATACACGTGCTCCCCATCCTGAACCCTCCTCCCTCCTCCCCCCACCCCTTACCATCCCTCTGGGTCATCCCAGTGCACCAGCCCCAAGCATCCAGTATCCTGCATAGAACCTGGGCTGACGACTCGTTTCATATATGATATTATACATGTTTCAATGCCATTCTCCCAAATCATCCCACCCTCTCCCTCTCCCACAGAGTCCATAAGACTGTTTTATACATCAGTGTCTCTTTTGCTGTCCTGCATACAGGGTTATCGTTACCATCTTTCTAAATTCCATATATATGCATTAGTATACTGTATTGGTGTTTTTCTTTCTGGCTTACTTCACTCTGTATAATAGGCTCCAGTTTCATCCACCTCATTAGAACTGATTCAAATGTATTCTTTTTTATGGCTGAGTAATACTCCATTGTCATTTAAAATCAATATGTGGCTAAAAAGATGATGAATAAAGTTACCATCCTCCTCATATTACAAATTTACTCTAAATACTTTGTTAGAATTTTTTCTTCTGTAAATTAGGTGTATTTCATTTTGTTTATTAAAAATGCTATCAGTTTTGGTAACTTGGTGATTATATATATATATATATCCTAGATTATATTATATTGATGACATAATATTAATTTTTAAAAATAACAAGAAAAAAGGTGGCTGTTGTCATTTAACCATTTCTAGGAAAATGATGGCTATATAAGTTATTAGCCTAGTGGAAAGGGAAAGAGACTAACATTTTTCAATTAGTTATAATGCACAAAGCACTGTGCTTGGTTCTTTTTGTATGTCATCCCAGGAATTTTCCCAATAATTTATCATCACAATTTACTGATGAGGAGAACTACACTCAAAAAGGGTAATAAGTAGCCTCCTTAAAATTGCAGAGTTACTGATGTAGAATCGCAGTTAGCCAGAAATCAAGACCTGGGCTCTATACATTTTACTACATGCAGTACCTTATAACTGAATGTCATTCCAACCTAACATATCTTTCATGCTAAACCAAAAGTGTGAGTTCTTTAAAATTTTTGTTTCTGATTTTTTTTTAATTAAGAACTAAATTACATCAAATCAAGTAGAGAATTTTTATCATCATTTACCTATTCTGCTTGCTAGGATGAGAAGGAATTACTAAAAGGGAGCATTTTCTTCACCTCGTGTTTAAGTTGGAGGTTGGCACTGCACCATCTTTCTGCCCCTCCTGGAGATTTATGTTAAAGACATAATGTTCTACTTTTTTTTGTTTTCATCTGTTTTCTTTCTCTGTCTGACATTTCATTCTGGAAAGGAGAAAGAGCTGCTCATTTCAGTGGCAGGAAAGAACAATCTTCGATTTATAACATGCTAGGAACCCATCACTGTGATAGAGCAATCTTTCCCCTAGACGTCTCTCCATTACTGAAGCTGATGCCTCCTTGCCCTGATGCCACTTCAGTACTGATCTCTCAGTCCAACAGTAAGGCTAATGGCACCACCTGTCCCTGTGTGCATTTTTCATCTTTATTTCAGAAAAAAAAATACTTCTTTTGTGAGTTCTTTAAACAAACTGAAAATATATTTCCACAATTTTTTTTTTACAAACCTCCTCCCTCGCATATATATTTGAATGACAAACCACAAACTTGGCAGTGTACCTTAAATTGTACTTGCTTTCCTTCCTTACTTTCCTTAATAAGTGCTTTATTTCTTGGGAATACAAGAAAAACTAAGTAGAGAAGCTTCATTTGCCGAGAACTGCAGAAATAGCAAATCAAGAAATTATTTAATTACTATTGGGAAGTCACTGGAATAGATACAAGGATTCTTTGTTAAAAGCCTCTTTGCTAAAGCTGTTTTATTCTTGGCTATAATTTTTTTAAATTTTATTTTATTTTTAAACTTTACATAATTGTATTAGTTTTGCCAAATATCAAAATGAATCCACCACAGGTATACATGTGTTCCCCACCCTGAACCCTCCTCCCTCCTCCCTCCCCATACCATCCCTCTGGGTCGTCCCAGTGCACTAGCCCCAAGCATCCAGTATCGTGCATCAAACCTGGACTGGCAACTCGTTTCATACATGATATTTTACATGTTTCAATGCTTGGCTATAATTTTTGAATTTGGCATATGGTATAAATTAGATACTGAAATAAGGCTTTTAATTGCTTTTCAAAAAGTACTGAAGAGTGAACCCCAAAGGAAGGGAGAGAGCATCACACGAGAATCTCAAGTTTCTAGGAAGGTAATGAATAAGAGAAAGAAGATGAATAAATGGTCATTTATGTTTAGGCAATCAGCAACAATTCTGAATATTATATCTGCCTTACTCTGAAGTAGACAGAGGAATATTAAAGTGATGCTGTTACACATACCTGTACAAGGATCATTTGGAATACATGCTCAAATTCATTTAAACGTGTTAGGAAGTATTAGCCACCTGTCAGAAACTCTAATTTCCCCCTGTTTTGAAATGTAGATACTATATTCAAAGTAAAATATATTTTGATTAAGGCTGATCATCTAAAAAAGTTTTAATGTCCCCCTTATATCCAGGAATTACTCTTACAGTTGATTCTTTTCGACTTAGTATCCCTTGACTTAAAATATTCATAGGGATCACTTGAAAATCTAATAAATTACACAAAATATTTGTTAGGATTTAATATATTTCTCTCTAAATATGAGAAGTATACTGACCAGAGTGTCAAAAGTACAGATAACATATTCTGCAAATATCTGTCACCTCCTTACTAGAATAACCTCCCTAACACAGTAAACATGAAGGTCCAACTACATTTCTGGATGACTTGTATAGTATTTATGAATTTAGCCTTTCTTTATCTTTCCATACACCTCAGAGTTTCCTGGTTTTCAAAGTCCATCTGGTTCTTAAACTAAAGACAAATGCAAATAGAGGGTAAATGTTAAAATTTTTTTGTTGATGAGTAGCACATTCCTCTGAGCCACATTTATCCTAAGTTCCCTTAAAACTCGTAAACTGATGCCATAAAAACTATTATTTACCTCTGACGTCAAAATTGGTTTAGAACCCTATTTTCCAGGGCTATTTAGATGCTATATTTTAATCTTGCTAGTCTTGTTTGAAGTTTTTTTTTTTTTTTTAAGAAATTCTTGAAGTTGGATATCAACATGCAAAAAAAGCAACACATATTAATCATCTGGACAAAAACAGTTTAATACAAGGGAATTTAGGAAGTAGCCATTTAAGAGGTGACAAGATGGTCAGTGAATGAGAAGTCTCAAACAGGCTAAAATATTTCTTCATTTAGTGAAACAGATAAAATTTTCTGCTTTTACATCTTTGATACTTCTATGAGACTGTGAAGACAGATCATCTCCAAGATTCATTTAAAATATATATCTATTTTCAATAGACAACTGTGCTTTATATAAATTCTTTTAATGATATATTTTTAATATTCACAGCAAATTAAGATACATCACATAACTGGAAAGGTAACTGTACAAGTTAGGAGTCAGAAATCTTACAGGGAAATGTGCCTTGTTGAAACTAACTGGAAACCTCATATTGGTGCTCTAGTAAGTTAATCACCTGAGTTAAAGGTAGGCTGCCTTTTATTTTATCTTAGAAGTAAACCAACAGCAGTGAGGCTTTTACAATGACACTGTTATGATCAATGCTGTAGCCTCAGGTGTTAATGCTTCGTTTACCTTTAAAAGCAAATGAAATAGCCCAGAGAGATCAATACTATAAGCTCTTTATTTGGTGTTAAATTACCATGGACTCACTGAATGATTATATTGCAGAGATTTTTCAGTGACATTAATTTAAAAACCAAATAAATGTTTTTCAGAATGGTATATCTAATTTCTTTGTAAGAACTTTGTAGTTACCTATACAAGGAGTTTATAATAATGTTTAGAATTCAGATAACATGTTCAGAATTTATATTAACCTAAAATGAACAAAATGAGAAAAGATGTAAAATGATAAAAGAGTACAGTCATAAAATATGTAATATATTTAATAATTGTTTTTATAACTCCAGTTAATTGCATTTATCCATATAACAACATTAACCCATTTCCCTAGAACAAAACAATACTCTGACCTAGAAATGTCCAAGTGATATGCAAGTATTTGATATTCCTCCTGAACTAGTACCAAAATAATAGATAATCAGTTGTCAAGCATAATTAGCCATTATATATACACGATCCCACTGATGACATTTTAATTAGCTTTTCTTTGATTATCTTGAATTATCACATTTATTTTAACTCCTTTGCCATGGATGGGAAGAATTGGTGGTGGATAATTCAGAGTGAGTTTTTTTTTTCAATGTTTCCTCAAAGTAAGACAGTTAAAACAATATTTTTGTTTTACTGGTTTTATCACATTATGTCCTATATTATTTTCTATAATATTAATTTTGTTCTTATAGTCTTGCCTTAAATCCTTTATGAGACTAACTCTTACTGACAATGCAAAACTTTATTAAATAATTAAAATTTTATAAAGTATATAACACAAGGTATGAATATATTTTTCTGTTTTATGTTCTATGGTTTTGCCAGTTATCATATATAATATGTACTCAACAGAAATAAAATTTTCTTCTCTTCCTGTAAAAATTTTAGTAGCAATCTCTATAACCTAAATATGTAAAATCCTAGTAACCGTACTATGTTTATAAAGTGCTTAAAATTTATAAATCTTTTTAATGCTTATGATAGACATATAAGATAATAAGAATAAATATTTCTTCTTCTTTTACAGATGCAGAAGCTAAGATTGAGAGAAGCTAATGACTTGCATGTTACACAGATAGCAATAAGACTAGAAATGTTCTGCCAGCTATTTCACTCTTCCATCTGCTACAACGTCAGCCTCAGTCTAATCAAATCTTTTCTTGCTAAATCCATGAATTAGTTATAACCATATTTTCTAAGATATTTATTCAGTATTAGTAGCATTAGGATAATTAATTGACTCAGTGGATGATTATACAACAGAAAGACTTCTATTCTCTTTTGGCATTCAATGTAGACATAGAATAAACTCACATTGATGTAAGCAATGCTCTTGAGTGGCTTTGCAATATGACCTCTCTTAGGAGCTAATAACAGATTAAATTCTTTTAGGAATAGTCTCCCTTTTATTAAAACAAGATAATCAATTCTTAAAATATAATATACTGTAACACTCACTGAATTTCCCAGATAGTCAGATATTGACATATGATAAAGTAAAAATGAATTATTTTAAACTATTGACAAAAAAATTTTAGCAAATATTAAACCTAATACTACAAAAATACTGCCAATTGCCTAATGTTATGGAGATGAGGTGAAAATGTAAATAACCTGGTGGTTCCAGACAGAAAAATGTAATAGATTCCATGACTCTGAAAACAATGCCACCTCATGGTTAATTTATGACCTGATGGAATATTATACATTAGCCTTCATAAACAATGATCAGGTATTTTTCAAACATCTCCTCTTTATATACTAAAATTCTAGATTTATTATGATAGACTGAAAAATATAACCAGAGACAGTGGAGAACACATATTTCTTGGAAGAAACCCTGAGTGGTAAAAACATCAAAGAAAATATTCTCTGCCTCTGTAAAAATCCACTTCAAGTAGTGGGCAACCTATCATATCAAGAAAATCAGCAGATGAAAAATAATATCTCTTAAAGAGGTAATGATCAGAAAATGAAGGCTGACAGAGTAACTATCTCTTAACTGTCATCTAGTGTTTTTTTTTTTTAATTTTTAATTTTATTTAATTGTAATAAATTTAAGTTTGAATTGCCACATGTGGCTAATAGCTAGCACAGCTCTGACATTTCTTTTTCTTTTTTTAATTTTATTTTATTTTTAAACTTTACATAATTGTATTAGTTTTGCCAAATATCAAAATGAATCCGCCACAGGTATACATGTGTTCCCCATCCTGAACCCTCCTCCCTCCTCCCTCCCCATACCATCCCTCTGGGTCGTCCCAGTGCACCAGCCCCAAGCATCCAGTATCGTGCAATGAACCAGGACTGGCAACTCGTTTCATACATGATATTTTACATGTTTCAGTGCCATTCTCCCAAATCTTCCGACCTTCTACCTCTCCCACAGAGTCCATAAGACTGTTCTATACATCAGTGTCTCTTTTGCTGTCTTGTACACAGGGTTATTGTTACCATCTTTCTAAATTCCATATATATGTGTTAGTATACTGTATTGGTGTTTTTCTTTCTGGCTTACTTCACTCTGTATAATAGGCTCCAGTTTCATCCACCTCATTAGAACTGATTCAAATGTATTCTTTTTAATGGCTGAGTAATACTCCATTGTGTATATGTACACATCTTTCTTATCCATTCATCTGCTGATGGACATCTAGGTTGCTTCCATGTCCTGGCTATTATAAACAGTGCTGCGATGAACATTGGGGTACACGTGTCTCTTTCCCTTCTGGTTTCCTCAGTGTGTATGCCCAGCAGTGGGATTGCTGGATCATAAGGCAGTTCTATTTCCAGTTTTTTTAAGGAATCTCCACACTGTTCTCCATAGTGGCTGTGCTAGTTTGCATTCGCACCAACAGTGTAAGAGGGTTCCCTTTTCTCCACACCCTCTCCAGCATTTATTACTTGTAGACTTTTGGATCGCAGCCATTCTGATTGGTGTGAAATGGTACCTCATAGTGGTTTTGATTTGCATTTCTCTGATAATGAGTGATGTTGAGCATCTTTTCATGTGTTTGTGAGCCATCTGTATGTCTTCTTTGGAGAAATGTCTATTTAGTTCTTCGGCCCATTTTTTGATTGGGTCATTTATTTTTCTGGAGTTGAGCTGTAGGAGTTGCTTGTATATTCTCGAGATTAGTTGTTTGTCAGTTGCTTCATTTGCTATTATCTTCTCCCATTCTGAAGGTTGTCTTTTCACCTTGCTAATAGTTTCCTTTGATGTGCAGAAGCTTTTAAGGTTAATTAGGTCCCATTTGTTTATTTTTGCTTTTATTTCCAATATTCTGGGAGGTGGGTCATAGAGGATCCTGCTGTGATGTATGTCAGAGAGTGTTTTGCCTATGTTCTCCTCTAGGAGTTTTATAGTTTCTGGTCTTATGTTTAGATCCTTAATCCATTTTGAGTTTATTTTTGTGTATGGTGTTAGAAAGTGTTCTAGTTTCATTCTTTTACAAGTGGTTGACCAGATTTCCCAGCACCACTTGTTAAAGAGATTGTCTTTAATCCATTGTATATTCTTGCCTCCTTTGTCAAAGATAACGTGTCCATATGTGCGTGGATTTATCTCTGGGCTTTCTATTTTGTTCCATTGATCTATATTTCTGTCTTTGTGCCAGTACCATACTGTCTTGGATAACTGGCTTTGTAGTAGAGCCTGAAGTCAGGTAGGTTGATTCCTCCAGTTCCATTCTTCTTTCTCAAGATTGCTTTGGCTATTCGAGGTTTTTTGTATTTCCATACAAATTGTGAAATTATTTGTTCTAGCTCTGTGAAGAATGCTGTTGGTAGCTTGATAGGGATTGCATTGAATCTATAAATTGCTTTGGGTACTATACTCATTTTCACTATATTGATTCTTCCAATCTATGAACATGGTATATTTCTCCATCTATTAGTGTCCTCTTTGATTTCTTTCACCAGTGTTTTATAGTTTTCTATATATAGGTCTTTAGTTTCTTTAGGTAGATATATTCCTAAGTATTTTATTCTTTCCGTTGCAATGGTGAATGGAATTGTTTCCTTAATTTCTCTTTCTGTTTTCTCATTATTAGTGTATAGGTATGCAAGGTTTTAAAAAAACATTTTGGGAAGGATGAAGAAGAAGAAATAAAATAATAATACCCTGATATAGTAGCCACAGTGATTCTCTTTTTATATCCAATTGAGAAATACATGTAGCTTAAAGGAATGAAGTTTGAGAATATCCAATTATGACATTTCATAGACTTTCAAAATGCATATCCTACTTGTTGATCAACAAAATACAGCAAAACTCTGGACTGGTGAGTATATTTTTTAAATTCAGAATTGAGATTAATCAAATTAATCCTTCAAGATTATTGAATATTTCACTTCCAGGACTGCATCAGCTTACAAGGCTGGTTTCAAATGAGTTTAAATAGAGTCATTTTGGAAGTTGCTTGCTTTAGTTGTAATTGGTGAGATGAAAAGATTGAAATTAAGTGAATAACATTGAGCTTTTTCATGGAGAAATGATGACCCTGAGTAGGACACTGGTTCTTCCCACCTTGGGGACTGTGCAGTCAATATCAGGCTATCACATATAGATCCTCACTGAATAAAATTTTGTGTATTTAAAAATATCTAAGCAATACAATCTTACCTCAAGAAACAAGAAAAATCTCAAATAAACAACCTAACCACTAGAGAAAGAAGAAAAAAACAAAACTCAAACCTAGTAGAAGGAAAAAGAATCATAAAGATCAGAGTAGAAATAAATGAAATAGAAATGAAGAAAACAATGGCAAAGACCAATGAAACTGGTCTGGTTATCTGAGTAGATAAAATAAATAAATCTTTAACTATATTCATCAAGAAAAATGAGAGAGAATTCAAATCAATAAAATTAGAAATGAAAAAAGAGAACTTACAACTGATACCAAAGAAATACAAAGGACCATAAGAAACTATATGCCAATAACAAGGACAACCTGGAAGTAATGGACAAGTTCTTTGAAAGGTAGAGCTTCCAAAACTGGACTAGGAAGAAATAAAAATATGAGCAGACCAATTACAATTAATGAAACTGAAACTATGATTTAAAATCTTCCAACAAGCAAAAGTTCAGGACCAGATGGCTTCATAGGCAAATTGTATCAAATATTTAGAGAAGAGTTAACATTTATCCTTCTCAAACTCTTCTAAAAAACAGGTACAGTCACATGTAACAAAATGAAATTAGATCATTCCTTAACTCCAAACACAAAAATAAGCTCAAAATGGATTAAAGACCTGAATGTTAGACCAGACACTATAAAACTCATAGAGGAAAAGATACGCAGAACACTCTCTGACATAAATCACAGCAATATCTTTTTCAATCTACCTCCCAGAATAATGGAAAGAAAAGCATAAATAAACAAATGAGGCCTACTTAAACTCAAAAGTTTTTGCACAGCAAAGGAAAAATAAAACGAAAAGACAACACACAGACTAGGGGAAAATATTTGCAAATGATGTGACTGATAAAGGAATAGTCTCCAAAATTGACAAATGGCTTATGACACTTAATAGCATCAAAATAAACAACTCACTCAAAAAATGGGCAGAAGACCTGAATAGACATTTCTCTAAAGAAGACATCCAGATGGCCAATAGGCACACAAAAAGATGTTCCACACCAAGAATAATTAGAGAAATGCAAATCAAGTCTGTCGGAGAAGGAGAGGGTGGGATGATTTGAGAGAATATCATTGAAACATGTATATTATCATATGTGAAATACATCGCCAGTCCAGGTTCAATGCATAAGACAGGGCACTCAGGGCTGGTACAATGGGACAACCCTGAGGGATGGGATGGGGAAGGAAGTGGGAAGGGAGTTCAGGATGAGGGACACATGTACACCCATGGCTGATTCATGTCAATGTGTGGCAAAAACCACTACAATATTGTAAAGTAATTAGCCTCCAATTAAAATAAATTAATTCATTTAAAAAAAACTACAATGAGATAACATCTCACACTGGTTAGAACGGCTATCATCAAAAAATCGACAAACAAATACTGGAGATGATGTGGAGAGAAGGGAGCCCTCCTGCAATGTTGGCAGGAATGTAAATTGGCACAGCCACTATAGAGAACATTATGGATGTTCCTTAAAAAACTAATACAGAGCTACCATATGACCCTGCAATCCCACTCCTGGGCATATATTCAGAGAAAAACATGGCCCAAAGATACATGCACCCCAATATTCATTGCAGCACTGTTTACAATAGACAAGACATGGAAACAACCTAAATGTCTATCAACAGAGGAGTGGATAAAGAAGATGTGGTACATATACACAGTGGAATATTACTCAGTCATTAAGAAGAATGACATAATGCCATTTGCTGCAACATGCATGGACCTAGAGATTGTCACACTGAGTGAAGTAAGTCAGAGAGACAAAGAGAAATACCATATGATATCCCTTATATGTGGAATACAAAAAGAAATGATACAAGTGGACTTATTTTCAAAAAAGAAAGAGACTCATAGAAAAAAACTCATGGTTGCCAGGGGGGAAGGGATAGTTACAGACTTTGGGAAGGTCATGAGCACACTGCTATATTTAAAATGGATAATCAACAAAAGCCTATTTTATAGCACATGGAACTCTTCTCAATATTATACGCCAGCCTGGATGAGAGGGAGGTTTGAGGGAGAATGGATACATGTTTATGTATGGCTGAGTCCCTTCGCTCTTCACTTGAAATTATCACAATCTTGTTAATCGGCTATATCCCAATACAAAATGTTTTTGGTGTTAAAAAATAAAAATATTTTTTTAAAAAATGCATAAAATGGGTAGTTTTGCCATTCTTTGAATGGAACCATCAATATCGTGAAATGGCTATACTACTCAAAGCAATCTACAGATTCGACACAATATCTGTCAAATTACCAATGGTATTTTTCACATAATTAGAACAAAAAAGTTGCAATTTGTATAAAACACAAAATACCCCAAATTGCCAAAGTAACTAGAGAAAGAAAAATGGAGCTGGAGGAATCAAGCTCCCTGACTCAGACTGTACTACAAAGTTACAGTAATCAAAACAGTATGGTACTGGCGCAAAAACAGAAATATAGGTCAATAGATCAGGACAGAAAGCCCTGTGATAAACCCATGTACCTATAGTCACCTAATCTATGAAAAGGAGGCAAGAATCTACAATGGAGAAAAGACAGTCTATTCACTAAGTGGTGCTGGTAAAACTGAACAACTATGTATAAAAGAATGAATTTAGAACACTCCCTAACACCATACACAAAAATAAAGTTTAAATGAATCACAGACCTAAATGTAAAGCCCAGACACTACAAAACTCTTAAAGGAAAACATATGAAGAACACTTCTTGACATGAATTGCAGCAAGATCTTTGTTAGATTCACTTCCTAGAGTAGTGAAAATAAAGACAAATTAAAAAAAAAAGAGAGAGAGAGAGAGACCTAATTAAACTTAAAAGCTTTTGCACAGCAAAGAAAACCATAATCAAAAAGACAACCCTTAGAATGGGAGAAAGTATTCACAAATGCAGCAACTGACATGGGATTAATCTCCAAAATATACAAAGAGCTCATGTAGCTCAATTTAAAAAAAATCAAAAAACTGTGGGAACATCTAAACAGACATTTCTCCAAAGAAAACATAGAGATAGCCAAAAAACATATGAAAAGATGTTCAATATCACTAACCATTAGAAAGAAAGAAAGTGAAAGTGAAGGTCACTCAGTCGTGCCTGACTCTTTGCAACCCCATGGACTACACAGTTCATGGAATTCTCTAGGCAAAAATACTGGAGTAGGTAACCTTTCCCTTCTCCAGGGGATCCCCCCAACCCAGGGATCAAACCCAGGTCTCTCCCACTGCAGGTGGAATCTTTACCCGCTGAGCCACAAGGGACATTCAAGAATACTGAAGTGGGTATCCTAAACTTTCTCCAGCAGATCTTCCTGACCCAGGAATCAAACCAGGGTCTCCTGCACTGCAGGAAGATTCCTTACCAACTGAGCTATCCAGTCCACTAATCACTAATCATTAGCGAAATACAAGTCAAAACTACAATGAGGTATCACTTCACACTAGTCAGTATGGCTATCATCAAAAAATCTACAAACAAAACATGCTGGAGAGGGTGCATTCATATATTGTTAGTGGAAGTGTAAATTGGTACAGCCACTATGGAGAAAAGTATGCAGGTTCCTCAAAAACCTAAAATTAGAACTACTATATGACCCAGCAATCCTACTACTGGGCATATACCAAGAGAAAAATGTAATTCAAAAAGATGTATGCAGCCCAAGGTTCATTGCAGCACTATTTACAATAGCCAGGACAGGGAAGCAACCTAAATGTCCATCAACAAGGAATGGATACAGAAGGTGTGGTACATATAAACAAGGGAATATTATGCAGCAATAAAAAGTAACAAAAATGTGCCATTAGCAGAGATGTGAATAGACCTGGAGACTGTCATAAAGAGTAACATAAGTCAAAAAGATTTTTTTAAATCATATAATATCGCTTATATGTGGAATCTAGAAAAATAGTACAAATGAACATATTTGCAAAGCAGAAATACAGACACAAATGCAGAGAACAAACTTATGGATACCAAGGGGGGAAGTGGAGTCAAATGGACTGGAGATTGGACTAACATCTGTACACTACTATGTAAGAAATAGGGCTTCACTGGTAGTCCAGATGGTAACAAATCCATCTACAATGCAGGAGACCCGGGTTTGATCCCTGGGTTGGGAAGATCCCTTGGAGAAAGAAATGGCAACCCACTCCAGTATTCCTTCCTGGAGAATCCCATGGACAGAGGAGCCTGGCAGGCTACAGTCCATGGGGTTTCAAAGAGTCAGACATCACTTAGCAACTAACACTATCCTTTCCTATGTATAGAATAGATTACTAATATGAACCTGGGCTTCCCTGGTGTCTCAGTGGTAAAGAATCTGCCAGCAATGCAGGAGACACAGGAGATGTGGGTTCAATCCCTGAGTCAGGAAGATTCCCTGGAGGAGGAAATGGTAATCCATTCCAGTATTTTTACCAGAAAAATCCCATGGAAAGAGCAGCCTGTCAGGCTACAGTACATAGGGTTTCAAAGAATCAGACACTACTGAGCAACTGAGCACAATGAGTACCTATTGTATAGTACAGGAATTCTATTCACTTCTCTGTGGCAACCTAAATGGGAAGAAAATCTAAAAAAAAAAAAAAAAAAAAAAAAAGAGGCTATACATATATGTATAACTGATACTTTTCTGTATAGCAGAAACTAACACAACATTGTATAGCAACTATATTCCAACAAAAATTAATTAAAAATACCTATGCAGACACATATTTTCCCTTCTGATAATTTTATATGTCTTCATTTTATACACATGAGAATACTAAAACAGAGAAGCTTGATTATAGCAATCGTTAATAATTAACTGGAGAGTGGGAGGGAGGCTCCAGAGGGAGGGGAAATACGTATAAATATGTTACACAGCAGAAACTAACACAACATTGTAAAGCAACTATACTCCAATAAAAATAAATAAAAGAAAATAATAAAGTAGAGAAACCAGAACTCTAACACTCTTCTTGATGATGGGAATATAAAACAATTTGGCAGCATCTATAAAACTTAGAATAAAAATATCTTATGATACAGTGTGTTTATGTGTGTATGTGTGTGTGTGTGTGTGTGTGTGTGTGTGTATATATTCCTCACATCAAGAATGAGGGCATATGTCCACCAAAAGACATTAGGACAAACACACAAATGTTCATAGAAACACTATTCATAATAGCCCCCCAAATTGAAACAACCCAAAATTCCATCAGCATTAGAATAAAAAATAAATTGTGAAATATCATGATATATTTATACAATGGTGGACTTCCCTGGTGGCTCAGATGGTAAAGTGTCTGCCTACAATGCGAGAGACCCGGGTTCAATCCCTGGGTTGAGAAGATGCTCTAGAGAAGGAAATTGCAACCCACTCCAGTACTCTGGCCTGGAAAATCCCATGGATGGAGGAACCTGGTAGGCTATAGTCCATGGGGTCGCAAAGAGTTGGACATGACTGAGTGACTTCACTCACATTCATACAATGGAGAATTTGTTGTTGTTGTTGTTGTTCATTTGCCAAGTTGTGTCTGACTCTTTGTGACCCAATGGACTGAAGCAAGCCAAGCCTTCCTGTCCCTCACCATCTCCAGAAGTTTTCCCAAATTCATGTTCACTGCACTGGTGATGTCGTCCAGCCATCTCGTTCTCTGATGCCCTCTTCTTCCCTCAATATTTCCCAGCATCAGGGACAAGGGAGAATTATGCAGCGATAAAAAAGAACAAACTACCACTGCACATAAAAACTTAAATGTATCTCACAGACAATAATGAATAAAAGAAGCCATATACCAAAGGCTACATACATTGTGATTCTATTTAGAGGAAGCTCAATAATAGGTAAGGGACTTCCCAGGTGGCTCAGTGGTAAAGAATTTGCCTGCCAATGCAGGAGCCTCAGGAGATGCAGGCTAAATCCCTGGGTCAAGAAGTTCCCCTCTGGAGGAAGAAATGGCAACCCACTCCAGTGTTCTGAGCCAGACACGAATGAGCAACTTCATTTTCACTTTTCACTTTCATGCACTGGAGAAGGAAATGGCAACCCACTCCAGTATTCTTGCCTGGAGAATCCCAGGGATGGAGGTGCCTGGTGGGCTGCCATCTATGGGGTCGCACAGAGTTGGACACGACTGATGCGACTTAGCAGCAGCAGCAGTGAATAATAGGAAGAAAGAAGCAGATTCACAAATACACAGAACAATCTAATGGTTACCAGTGAGAAGAGGGAAAGGCAATGTAGGGGTAGGGGATTAAGAGATACAAAGTATCATATATAAAATAAGCTATAAGGATATATTATACAATATAGGGAATACAGCCAATATCCATAATAACTATAAATGGAGTATTACCTATAAAAATAATTTAAAAATATATGATGATAAATATAAGAATATAGCTTAACCTTTAGCAGGGTGATAGAATCTGAAAAGGGCCAAAAGGGGGGAGGTTTTGGGATTCTGCTGATGCTCTAATTCAGGGTGCTGGCTTTACAAGCACAGGTGCATTTCACTTGTGAAAATTAATCAAGCTGTATACTTGTGATTTGTGCACTCCTCTATAGGCATATTTCATTAAAATGGAAAAAAAGAAAATTAACAATCTGAATTAGTTACCTCAAAGTTCACCCCAGTAACCAGGAGTGCTTTATCTCATCACTCTTACCTGTAATAATACTACATTAACTATGATATAAACTATGATGGATAAGATTTGGAATTGTGGCCTTACTATTTTCTCTATTAACATAGAAGTGACTCACTGACACCAAAAAATGCAAACCTAAAGATCTTTGTTTTCTTTTGATTTTTAGTACTACTCACTTTCAAGCAGTTATCTATTAATTGTCATAAATATACACACACTAAAGCCATCCTGTCGTAGTTGAATGATTTATAAATACGATTTGTAAAAGATTTATAAATATCATGATATATCTGCTTGCTTTGTTTAAATAACAATATTAAAATATTTTTAATGAAAACCCTCTTTCTTGAATTTTAATATAAAATTTAGTTACCCCACGAATCAACTGAACTCAAGACAAAAGCATACACCCAATATTGGAAACTTTAAAAACCTAAATTTTGAATTATTTCATGTTCTTGCATTATGTACTGGGAGGGACACACATTCATTATGTCATGCAAACTGTTATTGTATCTGAACTGCTCTTTTATATTTATATAAGTATAGATACAATCAGAAAGAAGCAATGGAAAATTTTATTAAAGTAAACACTATCCAAATGTTGAATTTTCTTTAAGTAAATATTGAGTATTACTCTTGTAGAAGATTAATAAATGGGCAATGACTTTTGCTAGAACATTGTATTTTTACCAACATATACATTATTTTCAAAGTTTAAGAATAGGTTTAATAACCATAAAAGCTGCTGCTTTGGCATTTGGGGTCTTTTGTTATGAGGAACTTGATTACGTCCTTGTAGGAATGTAACACATGTGTCTAGTGCTACCAGATAGCCATAAAGATATTTGAAGGCTTTCAATTGAGGAAATAAAGCTGTATTTAAATTTTATCACTACAGCAAAATATTAAATCAGGCCTAATGTCCCCTCCTCCTTTATTTTTAACCCAATCTGGATTGCTGGAAACACACTATGAATGTTTCCCATATCATTAGGAAAAGCTTGGTGATGTTGACAAGGGGAACCTACCAAAAGGCATCTAAATATCATCACACAAAAATGAGGCTAATGAGGTAAGAAGAGTAATTGCAGGCAAATCATTAGAATTAAAAAGATACTTACTATAGCACTGTGAATATGACCCTATAAAATCTGTCAAGCAAAACTAACAGAACCTCAATTAGCCAAAAAGATCCACAAATGGATTAATCTGATTTAGGAAATTTTGATTACCTTGGATTAAGGTGAAAACTGCTTTTGTTTAAAAACTTGAACAACATCAATCTAAAATGATTAAAGATCTCACAAGAGCACATGATCATAGTTCTGCATGTCAAAGACCATACAATGTAGAAAAAGAGGACTAAATATGTACTTCAAAACGATACTCCATCAAAGTCATCTGTTCTAGATTTCCACAAGTATCAGATACATGTCTTTTTTCCCCTTTTAAATAGGCTTCCTTCTAACAGTGAATTATAGGGGAAATAATTATATGAGACATAATAGATGGGTTTATGTTAACTTTCAATTTCAGTTCTTTTACTCACTCCTTCATTCATTTATTCTTTTAATAATCATTTACTATGTGCCCACAAAGTATGAGATATTGTTTGATGGTTGAGGATACAAACTCAAGACATGGTTCTTTTTTTTTTTTTTTTTTTAACTGGAGGATAACTGCTTTACAATATTGTGTTAGTATCTGTCATATATTAACATGAACCAGCCATTGGTATAGACATGTGCCCTCTTTTTTGAACCTCCCTCCCAACTCCTACCCCATCCCACCCATCTAGAATGTCAGAGAGCACCAGGTTTGAGCTCCTTGTGTCATACAGCAAATTCTCACTAACTATCTGTTTTATATATGGTAATGCATATGTTGCAATGTTACTCTTTCAATCATCTCTCCCTCTCCTTCCACCATTGTGCCCACAAGTCTCTTTTCTATGTCTGTGTCTTCATTCCTGCCCTGCAAATAAGTTCATCAGTACCATCTATTTAGATTACACATATATGTGTTACTGAGTGACTGATCTCATCTGATCTGATACAATATTTATTTTGCTGACTTACTTCACTCTGTATAATAGTCTCTAGGTTCAACCACCTCATTAGAACTGTCTCAACTGTGCTCCTTTTTATGGCTGAGTCATATTCCATTGTATATATGTACTACAGCTTCTTTATCCATTCATCTGTCAATGGACATCTAGGTTGCTTCCTTGTTCTGGCAATTTTAAATACTGCTGCAGTGAACATTGGGGGTACATGTGCCTTTTTCAATTATAGCTTCCTCAGGGTATATGCCCAGGAGTAGGGCTGTTGGATCATATGTTATTTTTATTCCTAATTTTTTAAGGAATTTCCATACTGTTCTCCATATAAAGTGAAAGTGAAGTAGCTCATCCATGTCCAACTCTTTGTGACCCCGTGGACTGTAGCCTACCAGCCTCCTCCATCCATGGGATCTTCCAGGCAAGAGTACTAGAGTGGGTTGCCATTTCCTTCTCCAGGAGATCTTCCTGACCCAGGGATGAAACCTGCATCTCCTGCACTATAGGCAGACACTTTACCATCTGAGCCACCAGAGAAGTCTATAGTGGCTATACTAATTTACATTCCATCCAACAATGCAAGAAGGTTCCCTTTTCTCCACACCCTCTCCATCACTTACTTGTTTGTAGATTTTTTTTTTTTTTAATGATGGCCATTCTGACTGGTGTGAGGTGATATCTCATTGTAGTTTTGATTTGCATTTCTCTGATAATGAGAGGCGCTGAGCATCTTTTCATGTGTTTATTAGCCATCTGTTCATATTCTTGTCCTGGACATTAGGTCCAGTGGGAAAGTCAAACTAGTAAAAACAGCTATTGAACAGCTTAGTAAGTGCTTTATAGGAATATGGACATGGCTATTTCAACAGAGAAGAGGCTTATCTAAATCTGACTGAGCAGAGGCACCCCCAGAGAAGATATGAACTACATGAATACATGACCTAAGTGAATAGGGACAACTAAACAGAAGAACTTCATGCCTAAAAAGGTGAAACAGCATAAAGTATGTGAAGTTCATTGAAGGTCGGTAGCAGGAAATGGTGGAAAAGGAGACAAGACAGGAAGCTAAACCAAAGAGTTAAAATTTTATTACAAAAAGTCAAAGTTAACAGTTATAACCATGTTGATAGTATCTATTCTTGATATGACGTGATGAAAATGGCACTTTATCTCTTTGGTCTTACTCCCAGTAACTCATAACCCAAGATTATCATGAAAAAAAAAAATTAGATAAATCTCATTAAGAATATTCTACAATGAAAGAAATCAAAGATGACACAAATAGATGGAGAAGTATACCATGTTCATGGATCGGAAGAATCAATATAGTGAAAGTGAGTATACTACCTAAAGCAATCTATAGATTCAATGCAATCCCTATCAAGCAACCAACGGTATTTTTCACAGAATTAGAACAAACAATTTCACAATTTGTATGGAAATAAAAAAAAACCTCGAATAGCCAAAGCAATCTTGAGAAAGAAGAATGGAACTGGAGGAATTAACCTGCCTGACTTCAGGCTCTACTACAAAGCTCCAGTCATCAAGACAGTATGATACTGGCACAAAGACAGAAATTTAGATCAGTGGAACAAAATAGAAAGCCCAGAGATAAATCCACGCACCTATGGACACCTTATCTTTGACAAAGGAGGCAAGAATATACAATGGAGAAAAGACAATCTCCTTAACAAGTGGTGCTGGGAAAACTGGTCAACCACTTGTAAAAGAATGAACCTAGAACACTTTCTAACACCATACACAATAATAAACTCAAAATAGATTAATAAATGTAAGACCAGAAACTATAAAACTCCTAGAGGAAAACATAGGCAAAACACTCTCTGACATAAATCACAGCAGGATCCTCTATGACACACCTCCAAAAGTAATGGAAATAAAAGCAAAAATAAACAAATGGCACCTAATTAAACTTAAAAGCCTTTGCACAATGAAGGAAACTATAAGCAAGGTGAAAAGACAGCCTTCAGAATAGGAGAAAATAATAGCAAATGAAGCAAATTACAAAGAATTAAGCTCAGAAACATACAAACAGCTCCTGCAGGTCAATTCCAGAAATATAAATGACCCAATCAAAAAATGGGCCAAAGAACTAAACAGACATCTCTCCAAAGAAGACATACAGATGGCTAACAAACACATGAAAAGATGCTCAACATCACTCATTATCAGAGAAATAAAAATCAAAACCACAATGAGGTACCATCTTACACCAGTAAGAATGGCTGATATCAAAAAGTCTACAAACAATAAATGCTGGAGAGGGTGTGGAGAAAAGGGAACCCTCTTACACTGTTGGTGGGAATGCAAACTAGTACAGCCACTATGGAGAACAGTGTGGACATTCCTTAAAAACTGGAAATAGAACTGTCATACAACCCAGCAATCCCAGTGCTGGGCATACACACCGAGGAAACCACAACTGAAAGAAACACGTGTACCTCAATGTTCATCGCAGCATTGTTTACAATAGCCAGGACATGGAGGCAACCTAGATGCCCATCGGCAGATAGACAGATAAGAAAGCTGTGGTAGATATACACAATAGAATATTACTCAGCCATTAAAAAGAAGGCATTTGAATCAGTTCTAATGAGGTGGATGAAACTGGAGCCTATTATAGAGTGAAGTAAGTCAGAAAGAAAAACACCAATTCAACATACTAATGCATATACATGGAATTTAGAAACATGATAACAATGACCCTATATACAAGACACCAAAAGAGACACAGATGTAAAGAAAGTCTCTTGGGCTCTGTGGGAGAAGGCAAGGGTGGGATGATTTGAGAGGGTAGTGTTGAAACTTGTATACTATCATATGTGAAGTGGATCGCCAGTCCAGGTTTGATGCATGAGACAGGGTGCTCAGGGTTGGTGCACTGGAATGACCCTGGGGGATGGGATGGGGCGGGAGGTGGGAGGGAGGTCAAGATGGGGAACACATGTACACCCATGGCTGATTCATGTGAATGTATGGCAAAACCACCATAATATTGTAAAGTAATTAGCATCCAATTAAAATAATAAAAATAAATAAAACAAAGTATAAATATTGGTTCATTATTTTAATAAATGTATCTTACTAATGTCCAAAAGGGAAGATGAGGTACAGGGTATATAAGGTATGTGACATGAAAGTAGCTCAGTTGTGTCCAACTCTTTGTGATCCCATGGACTGTAGCCCACCAGGCTCCTCTGTCCATGCAATTCTCCAGGCAAAAATACTGGATCGGGTTGCCATTTCCTTCTCTAAGGGCTCTTCCCAACCCAGGAACTGAACCCACATCTTTTGAACTGGCAGGCATATTCTTTACCACTGAGCCACCTGGAGGCCCTATAAGAGGTATGGGGTATAACTCTCTGTATTATCTACTCATTTTTTTCATAAATAAAAAACTGTTATAAAAAATAAAATCTATTTTTTAAAGGGTGATTCAGCTCAATTCAGTCGCTCAGTCATGTCCAACTCTTTGTGACCCCATGAATCGCAGCACGCCAGGACTCCCTGTCCATCACCAACTCCCGGAGTTTGCTCAAACTCATATCCATCGAGTCCGTGATGCCATCCAGCCATCTCATCCTCTGTGGTCCCCTTTTCTTCCTGCCCACAATCCCTCCCAGCATCAGGGTCTTTTCCAATGAGTCAACTCTTCACATGAGATGGCCAAAGTACTGGAATTTCAGCTTCAGCATCAGTGTTTCCAATGAACACCCAGGACTGATCTACTTTAGGATAGACTGGTTGGACTTCCTTGCAGTCCAAGGGACTTACAAGAGTCTTCTCCAACACCACACTTCAAAAGCATCAGTTCTTTGGTGCTCAGTCTTCTTCACAGTCCAACTCTCACATCCATATATGACTACTGGAAAAATCATAGCCTTGACCAGACAGACCTTTGTTGGCAAAGTAATATCTCTGCTTTTTAATATGCTATCTAGGTTGGTCATAACTTTCCTTCCAAGGAGTAAGCGTCTTTTAATTTCATGGCTGCAATCACCATCTGCAGTGATTTTGGAGCCCCCCAAAATAAAGTCTGACACTGTTTCCCCATCTATTTCCCATGAAGTGATGGGACCAGATGCCATGATCTTCGTTTTCTGAAAGTTGAGCCTTAAGCCAACTTTTTCACTCTCCTCTTTCACTTTCATCAAGAGGCTTTTTAGTTCCTCTTCACTTTCTGCCATAAGGGTGGTGCCATCTGCATATCTGAGGTTATTGATATTTCTCCCAGAAATCTTGATTCCAGATTGTGCTTCTTCCAGCCCAGCGTTTCTCATGATGTACTCTGCATGTAATTTAAATAAGCAGGGTGACAGTATACAGCCTTGACATACTCCTTTTCCTACTTGGAATCAGTCTGTTGTTCCATGTCCAGTTCTAACTGTGGCTTCTTGACCTGCATATAGGTTTCTCAAGAGGCAGGTCAGGTGGTCTGATATTCTCATCTCTTTCAGAATTTTCCACAGTTTATTGTGATCCACACAGTCAAAGGCTTTGGCATAGTAAATAAAGCAGAAATAGATGTTTTTCTGGAACTCTCTTCCTCTTTCGATGATCATAGCCAAGGTTAAAATTTGGTAGCATGCTACATGTGCTCAGGCAATGTGGAGTACTTCAGATTAATTTGTACGCAGAGTTCATGTTGCAAAATAATAATAGCTAGAATCAGAGAAATAAGTCAAATTGTGGTGGACAAGCCTGAAATTTCTCAAAACACATTAAATTATACTAAGCTTCTTTGACTACGTCACCACTAATTCTGTTTGTGCATGTCATTGCCCACAGGGTTCAAATGATATAATTTGTACCACTTTTAAAAATCTTCCTCATCCAAAGTTTATGTCCTCTAAGTTCATCTCCCTGAAAAGTACATTCCCAAATGAGTCAAATGCAAACATATTTATCTACATCTTGAATCACAAACACCTACACTGAAATTGCCTCACTATTTTCCTATAATGCATTTCCTCTAATGTCCTCTTCTAGCTTACCTTAAGTTCTCTGAGAGGCACAACCCTTTATTTCCCTAGGTTTATACTTACTACTATCTCCCACCCTAGAGGATATAGAATTTACTCCAGAGGGGGGAAGAATTGTGCTTGCTCCTTTCTAACTATGAATATTCATCAGTTAAAATGATTTGGGGGCTGGAGTCTTTGGTATCCTGTTCTAGTACCTGCTAGCAGAATTTTGCACCATAGCTCTGGATTCATAGCCCTCATTTAGACATTGTATTAGACATGGTATTCAAAATGCTGGCTTTAAATATCTGCCACACAGATACGAGTAACAAAAAGAGACAGAGTATAGTTATTGTGCCTTCAAAGAAGAGCAATAAACCATTCTGCTTGCTTTCCTTCATGTTCTTTAATTAATTTCATTTAACTATTCAGAACAATTTCACCAGCCATTAGCCTGGAATGAAATCATACAAAGGATGATTGTTGTTATCAAGATGGGTCTCAATTCTCCATCCCCCTCTTTTTAATAAGTTTTGGGGCAAATAAGCTACTTTGTAGCCCAGACTTTTTTTTTCAATGGAGAAACCTTGTGAAGCAAAGGGTAGAAAAATTTCAGATCTAGATTTGAAAATTTCAAAATAATATCCACTGAGAAAAATTTTGAGTCACATTTTATAAATCAAGACCAACTTTATGCAAAAAAAAATAATAACAGGAGGAAAATCTCTTTTGTATATTCTAAAACTAGATAACCCACAGTTTGAATATGAAATAAAAACATCTCAGCTACTAATTACCAGAGTCATGAAAATCAGCTAAAGATGGGAACACATGTACACCCATGGCTGATTCATGTCAATGTATGGCAAAAACCACTACAATATTTTAAAGTAATTAGCCCCCGATTAAAGTAAATAAAAATTTTTAAAAAGAATGTTTTAAAAGAACACTAGCCTTCTAACATGGTAATAGGGGAGGATGAATATTTTGCAATATTGAACTTGAACAATAAAACTAGTTGTTGAAAGTTATATCCAGAATGACATATCTAAGTTCACTACACTTCTGGATACAGGTGATTAGCATATTTGGAAATATAAATTAGCTGTCATTTTAGAGTGCTCATAGACTTTTCAAGAGAGTTCATGAAAAATTTACAATTTTATTGGAGAAATATTAAGGCCAGAGCTCACAAGGAAGTGAAGAGAATCTCTGACTTTGTTAACAAAGAACATTTCCATTCCCTGTCAGTACTGTCAGCTCTAACTAGTCATTTAGAACCTCAATGAAGGCTCCTGCCACATGCAGGAACTAAACTCTCCAAGTAGGAGGCACATGGAGCTGGGGGTTATATTCAGTTCAGTTCAGTCGCTCAGTCATGTCCAACTCTTTGCGACCCCATGAATCGCAGCACGCCAGGCCTCCCTGTCCATCACCAACACCCGGAGTTCACTCAAACTCACATCTATCGAGTCAGTGATGCCATCCAGCCATCTCATCCTCTGTCGTCCCCTTCTCCTCCTTCCCCCAATCCATCCCAGCATCAGGGTCTCTTCCAATGAGTCAACTCCTCGCATGAGGTGGCCAAAGTACTGGAGTTTCAGCTTTAGCATCCTTCCTTTCAAAGAACACCCAGGGCTGATCTCCTTTAGAATGGACTGGTTGGATCTCCTTGCAGTCCAAGGGACTCTCAAGAGTCTTTTCCAACACCACACTTCAAAAGCATAAATTCTTTGATGCTCAGCTTTCTTCACAGTCCAACTCTCACATCCATACATGACTACTGGAAAAACCATAGCCTTGACTAGACGGACCTTTGTTGGCAAAGTAATGTCTCTGCTTTTTAATATGCTATCTAGGTTGGTCATAACTTTCCTTCCAAGGAGGAAGCATCTTTTAATTTCATGGCTTCAGTCACCATCTGCAGTGATTTTGGAGCCCCCCAAAATAAAGTCTGACACTGTTTCCATTGTTTCCACATCTATTTCCCATGAGGTGATGGGACCAGATGTCAGGATCTTCGTTTTCTGAATGTTGAGCTTTAAGCCAACTTTTTCACTCTCCTCTTTCACTTTCATCAAGAGGCTTTTGAGTTCCTCTTCACTTTCTGCCATAAGGGTGGTGTCATCTGCATATCTGAGGTTACTGATATTTCTCCTGGCAATCTTGATTCCAGCTTGTGCTTCTTCCAGCCCGGCGTTTCTCATGATGTACTCTGCATGTAATTTAAATAAGCAGGGTGACAATATACAGCCTTGACATACTTCTTTTCCTATTTGGAACCAGTCTGTTGTTCCATGTCCAGTTCTAACTGTGGCTTCTTGACCTGCATATACATTTCTCAAGAGGCAGGTCAGGCGGTCTGGTATTCCCATTTCTTTCAGAATTTTCCACAGTTTATTGTGATCCACACAGTCAAAGGCTTTGGCATAGTAAATAAAGCAGAAACAGATGTTTTTCTGGAGCTCTCGTGCTTTTTCGATGATCCAGCAGATGTTGGCAATTTGATCTCTGGTTCCTCTGCCTTTTCTAAAATCAGCTTGAACATCAGGAAGTTCATGGTTCATGTATTGCTGAAGCCTGGCTTGGAGAATTTTGAGCATTACTTTACTAGCATGTGAGATGAGGGCAACTGTGAGGCAGTTTGAACATTCTTTGGAAATGGAATGAAAACTGACCTTTTCCAGTCCTGTGGCCACTGCTGAGTTTTCCAAATTTGCTGGCATATTGAGTGCAGCACTTTCACAGCATCATCTTCCAGGATTTGAAATAACTCAACTAGAATTCCATCACCTTCACTAGCTTTTTTCATAGTGCTGCTTTCTAAGGCCCACTTGACTTCACATTCCAGGATGTCTGGCTGTCATATTAGAAGCAACAAAGCCCCTTTTTTGAGTAAAGTATATTGTTTGTGATGCCAATACCAGGGGAACTCTTTTAGGTTTTCTTGAAGTCTACATATTTTCCTATTCTTAAACTGTATAAAATGGCTGCATATTAAATCATTATTTTAAGAGTATGATTAACAGAATGCTGAATTAGTTGAAAAAAAATCCAGTTGTCCTCAGCATTTGAGAAAATCCTTTCCTCTTATAAATATTTTATTCATTATATTTGCAAATTTCACCTCCCAATAAGATGTTAAGAAAAAAATACTGATTTCAGAAAAAGCCTTGTCTCATCACCCTACTTTTTAAGTAATTAACATCCATTTCAAATAGAAAAATAAGGATGTTCAATAACCTTATTCTGAAAGATCTGGGTAACTTGGGTCATCTCCTAATATTTGTACAATTAAATGTGGAAGATGGTGGTTTGTGATTAATAAGTTTCAGAATACACATGCATCAGTGTTAACCACCAGATACGTACGGAGTATGTTTATCAGGCAAGAGATAGTGAGCACACTAGCAAATACAGACACAAGAATCAAATTCATCCCCCATGATACTTCTCAAGACTTTTATTATTTAAAAGAGATGAGTACAACTTTACCCAAAAATGCACATGTCCTTTAAAAACTTCTTAAAGTTAAACTCATCTCTAGATAAATGTACATACTTCAGCCCATTTTCAGTTCCTAAGTGAAAAAAAAAAAAAAAAAAAAAAAAACAAAGAAAAACAATAAATTTAGAAACTCACATTATTTCTAAATGACGAATTTCCTTCTTATGGGAAAGGGCAAAGAGCAAGTCAATCGCCCAAGACAAAACAGAAACTACATTCCAAACATAGAGAAGAGATTGATGTGGAAATCTATGAAACTAGAATTTCAAAGAGAACACTTTTTGATAAATGATGAAACACCTTTCCATGTTACCAAAAGATACAAGCTACACAGCAATACACCAAGGCCCTACTTCTCAAGAGATGGTCAGCATCTAGAAATGGGAACATCAGTCTAGCATTCAATGCATTGGAATATGTGCACAACAGAAGATAAATAGCTACAACCCCATCAGTCAGATGAACAGAAAAAGGTTATTTCTCCTTAAAGCTCAAGTCTATCTTTTCCTTTGGCAGGGACACAAACTGTGATGTCCCTTTCTGTTTGAATCTTCCCTTGAAAACAGAAGTTGTCAGGATGATCTATGAGCTGACAGTGAGCTCCTCATTATAAAGACATCTCCCAATTCTATTTTCTGGTATAAGAAAAAGGCCTTTGTTTTATTTAGGGCCTAATAAAAGATAGAGAGAAAAAAAGATGTACTTTACTGTACACATAAAAATAATATACATTTACTTACATAATATACATAACTATGTAAAGTTAATTATTATCATCAAAATTCAGAATATACTTGCATTCAGGAAGGGAATTCTTCATGGCTAATGTCATCATGCTAATGTAGAAGATTTAACAAAAAGTGTATCAGGCTAAAATTTTTAAAGGCACCACCAACAGAAACCAAAATCTAGAGGTAAGAAAGAGAACATTTTTTTGAGGTTTGATGTAAAAGGAAGCAAAGTTCTCTGTTAAGGACGTTACCTTATACATTAAAAATATGAAGTTCAAAAATGTGATTATACTTCAGTTCCTTACCTTGGACAGGACAATTGGCTATAGAGCAAAGGCCAGTCACTAAATATCACTTACATATTATTTATTAAGTTCTTATTGTTTACAAAGCAATAAGCTATTAATTCATCTATAAGTTATGATATAACTATTCAATATTATGCTTTTTTTTTGAATACTCCCCACTTTGTAAGCAGGAGTTGTAGCTATCTGGTAGTGTAATTTTTGAGGTAGGTTCACATTGCATCATAACACAAAGTTTGTACTCTCTTTCCTAAACATTCAACATTTTTCCCTTCCCCCACATATATCCCTTTTTACAAGGGATACAATTTAAGGTATTTTCTTCTTTCTTGATCATTTTTAACTGTGGGCTAATAAATAACTGGACTCCCTTCACATAGGAGCATTGCAATTTTCCTTCTTTCATGTCATGCCCTCAGTCTTTTCTCTCCCTTCCCATGCTCTCCTGGTTGGTAGCCATTCTCACTGATCCAATTCTGTTGGTTAAGTAGCCTGCTTTGTGTCCCACTCCCAGGTGCTGCATTCTCTTCCTTATACTTCCTTTTAGCACCCTTGGGTAAAATCATGAAATTAAGTCTCCCTTTTGGGACTCTCGAACTACCATTTTACTGTAAGCTTCTCCTACCTAGTACCTACCAGTTCCAGTATCTTTCTGTTATCCCTGATTACCTTAAGGCAGTCATCCAATAAGTGACCCCATGCCCCAGAGCTCTCTTTTTCTAGCTGCCATATGGTTGTTACCCAACTCCCAAGGAAATCCACTCTTTACCAACTGATAACTTGATCCCTTTCTTGCACTCTTGGCTCTTAGGTCATTTGTTCATGTGCTCCTGTTAAGCTATAATAGATATTGTCCATCCTGTACTTCCAGAATGGTATTCTTAATAGACCATATGCAGATTCTTTTATGCAACACAGTTCATCAACTAGAACTGACCTAATATTCCGGTCTGTCATAATTTGAAGCAAGAATTTCTAGAGGCCCAACCCATCCTGCTAATAACTGAGAGAATTGAGAGATTCCTATTCTTATATGTTAATCCAATTAAATTGTTATCTTAGAAAGTTTACCTAATGTTATGGACTGAATTATGCCCCCCAATTTTTATTGAAACCCTAAACCCTAATGTTACTGTATGTGGACATATGGCTTTTGCAGAGGTAATTAAGGTTAAACAATGTCATAAGAGTGTACTTCCAATACAGTATGACTGGTGTCTCTATAAAAAGAAGAAGAGACATCAGAGATTTCTCTCTTTAGCACTGTGCATACACAGAGGAAAAGCTATCAGAGTACAGAGGGAGAAAGCAAACACTGCAAGCCAAGCAGAGAGGCCTCGAGAGAAACCAAACTTGCTGACACCTTGATCTTGAATGTCCAGACTCCAAAACTGTGAGAAAATAAATTTCTGTTTTTTAGTTCATCCAGTCTGTTGTATTTTTGTTATGGCAGCTTGGGTAGACACACATTTGACTTTATAGATTTAAGTATTTCTCTAGTTTGCTATTTTTGTTAATAAATACTTGTTTAAAATGTGACTATAAATGCACCAACTATTGGATGGCAGGGATCATAAATTAAGTTTCCCTCAAGGAAAAAGAACTAGAACTCACTACATTCCTATAGTCTCATTTAAATTTTTTATTTTAATGTAATGTCATTCTATGTCCTAACTTGGTCCACAAATTCTATTATATAAGATTTAATGTTATATTAAAATAGATAACCATTTTCACTATTCATGTTTCAACTTACCAAATATTTTTACTTAAAAGTAGTTTGGTTACAAGCCTTTCTGTGCTAAATAAAAAATGATTCCATGGAAAGTTCCCTAGGGATCATAAACTCTCTTCTCAGCAATTGTTACAGGAGAAATCTATTTCATATGAAGTGTCACATATCAAAAATAATGCAGAAACCCAAATATTACAATCTTGATGCTTCAACTTACATTCTGAGTTTGTACAAATGTTATGTTATAAAACTGATATTAAGTAGTTCATCATAGTACCAGTTTTTACTAAAATATAAAGATGGATCATACATCTTATTTCCATCAATGTGTATTTGTCATACACTCAGACTATTTTCCCAAGTACTTTCAGGATATCAAAGAAGAAATCAGAACAGGTCAATCCAATGTGTATTTCTTTAAATATCCTACTATCACATTTCTAGTAATTACAACCCAGAGATAAGAATTCAGGTTTTGTGTGATTGGGAAACTATTTCACTTTAAACATATTTTTTAATAAAATTAAAATTTTAACTTTTATGGAATACAAATAATATAAGTTATTTTTAATTTTTGAGATTTACTCAAATCTCAGAATTCATACAACATGCAGATCCTAATGGAAAGACACAAAAAGAGTTAAAGAGGAGAGATGGCATAAGTCCTCATGAAATTTTGAAGTTTCACAAGTAAACTGTCCTCCAAAGAATTTTACTTTATTCTTTTTTAGAGTTCATGTAATTATATACTTCAGTTTTACTATCAATCATCACACTTTAGCACAAAGTGTAATCAGAAAGTATTAATCATGCATGGGGAAAGAATTTGAAAAAGGATACATATAGGAATTCCCCTACATATGAATGAATTCTGTTTCAAGAGTGCATTTCTAAGTCCAATTTGTTTGTAAGTCCAATAAAATTAGCCTAGGTACCCAACTGTATATATAGTACTGCACCATAATAGATTTATAATACTTTTCACACAAATGATACATAAGAAACAAACACAAAAAATAAAGAAAACTTTTTTTATCTTACACTACTTCTCAAGAGGCAGATCAGGTGGTCTGGTATTCCCATCTCTTTCAGAATTTTCCACAGTTTATTGTGATCCACACAGTCAAAGGCTTTGGCATAGTCAATAAAGCAGAAATAGATGTTTTTCTGGAACTCTCTTGCTTTTTCTGAATATTCAGGACTATTTTCCTTTAGGATTGACTGGTTTGATCTTGTAGTCCAAGGGACTCTCAAAAGTCTTCTCCAACACCACAGTTCAAAAGCATCAATTCTTTGGTGCACAGCTTTCCTTGTGGTCCAACTCTCACACCCACACTTGATTACTTACAGGTAGGAGAGAATCAATATGTAAAGGACTGGATAATTAGCTTGGGAGTTCAAATTTAATGCTAAAGGCAAATAGAAAGTCACTAAAAATTCACTAAATATTCTTAAAGAAAATAACAGCATTCCATAAAATTTTAAAAATCATCATTCTGGAATATGAAGGATAAACCAGAAAAAGAGGCTGAAAAAGCCAAGAAGCTATTTCTTTTTTTAAATTAAATTTATTTATTTTAATTAGAGGCTAATTACTTTACAAAATTGTATTGGTTTTGCCATATATAAACATGAATCCACCAAGGGTGTACACGTGTTCCCAATCCTGAACCCCCCTCCCACCTCCCTCCCCATACCGTCCCTCTGGGTCATCCCAGTGCACCAGCCCCTAGTTTCCTGTATCCTGCATCAAACCTGGACTGGCGATTCGTTTCTTATATGATATTATACAGAAGCTATTTCAACATTAGAGTTTTTGTGTGTTAGGGTTGCCTGGAAATAGAAAGTAGGAAAGGAAAGAAAAGGGGTGAACGGGGTCAAAAGTCAGAAAAGTGTGAGTGGGAATCATCAATTTTTAAATGAAATCAAGAGATGCTATACACAACTATGAAAAATATATACATTATTACATATACAATTAATATTAATAGAGGAAATTATGAATAGAGGAAATAGATGAAAATTCTAAAGTTCAGTTTGGGATATGTGAAGTAGGACATGATAAAAGGCAGATAGAATTTTAATACAGAAAACAGAAGCTGTTGTTTCTGGAGTTTGCAGATCATTTCTGAAGAGGTAACAGTTAAACTCACAAACTCTTCAAAGAAGTGAATTCAGAAGTAGAAGAGCAGAGAACACAGGACAGAATTTTGTTATTCATTAGGTATGGGGCTAAAAGTGGGACCAGCAAACGATGAAGAGTGATGAAAGAGGCCAAAGAAAACCAGAAAATTAAATTGTCACAGAAGGCAAGGAAGAATTCCAATTTTTACAAAGGCTGCAAAGACAACAAGTAAAATGAGACAGAAAAAGATTACTTGAGTTTTATATTTTTTCACTAATATGTACATTTTCTGATTTATAATGAAAGATAAGCCATACTAAAAGAACTGACATCACTAAGAAAAATAAAATACATGATTAGACTATAATCCCAAAAATGGTGACTCAAAAATGTTATAAGCAAAAGCACTATGAGTGGGAAATATTTATATCTAAATAACTAGTTTAGATACATAAATTCTGATTTATTCATTATATATCACAACATAGACACAATTCATAAGCAAGTGTCTGCTCCACCTTTATTCCTTTGTCTATCAGTAGCCTCTTAAGTATGTTTATTCCTTTGCTGGATCAACCTTCCAAAAGTATTTAATTCTGGTTTCTCAGTCTAACCATAGTAAATGGAATTTAAGTGATTTACTTCTATGTTGTTGTTGTTGTTGAAGTTTGGCCATGGACATTAATAGAATGTTATCAGAAGATTGCACTGAAGAAAGAGATTGTGTAAGTTTAATCACGTCCATTCATTTATTTTTGCTTTTATTTCTTTTGCCTGAGGATACAGATCAAAAAGAAAAAAAAAAAAAAACAATAACTTTGCTACAATGTATATCAAAGAGTGTTCTGCCTATGTTCTCTTCTAGGAGTTTTATGGTTTTAGGTTTATGTTTTTATGGTTATAGGTCTTACATTTAGATCTTTAATCCATTTTGAGTTTCTATTTGTATATGGTACATAGAAATGTTATATCATTCTCTTACATGTAGCTGTTTTCCAAGCACCACTTATTGAAGAGACTGTCTTTTCCTCATTGTATATTCTTGCCTCATTTGTCATGGGTTAATTGACCATAGGGGCATGGGTTTATTTCTGGATTCTCTATACTGTTCCATTAATCTATGTTAATCTGTTTTTGTACCAGTACCATGCTGTTTTGATTACTTTATCTTTGTAGTATTTGTTGTTCTGTGACTCAGTCATTTCCAACTCTTTGCAACCTCATGGACTGCAGAATACTAGGTTTCCCTGTCCTTCACTATCTCCTGGTGTTTTCTCAAACTCATGTCCATTGAATCAATGATGCCATCCAACCATCTCATCCTCCGTTTCCCTCTTCTCCTCCTGCCCTCAATCTTTTCCATCATCAGGGTCCTTTCCACTGAGTCGGCTCTTCACATTATATGGCCAAAGTACTGGAGCTTCAGCTTCAGCATCAGTCCTTCCAATGAATATTCAGAGTTTATTTCCTTTACGATTGACAGGTTTGATCTCCTTGCTTTCCAGGGGATTCTCAAGAGTCTTTTCCAGCACCACAGTTCAAAAGCATCAATTCTTTGGCTCTCAGCCTTCTTTATTGCCCACTCTCACATCTGTATATGATGTTGCAGTATAATCTACTCCAATTAAAAATATTCAAGTCGGAACTTCCCTGATGGTCCAATGGCTAAGACTCCATACTCTCAATGAAGGGGGCAAGTGTTCAATCACTGGTCAGGGAACTAGATCGCACATGCCACAACTAAAGATCCCGTCCCTTCAGGGACCATTGCCTTATGGTGAAGGGGCTTATGTAACTCAATAAAGTTATGAGCCATGTAGTGCAGGCCACCCAAGACAGACAGGTCATAGTGAAGAGTTTTGACAAAACATAGTCCACCAGAGGAGTGAATGGCAATGCACTCCAGTATTTTTGCCATGAGAACCCCATGGACAGTTGGAAAGGGCAAAAAGATATGAAACAGAAGATGGGCCCCACGGGACAGAGAGTATTCAATAAACTACTGGGAAAGAGTGCAGGGCAATTACAAATAGCTCCAGAAAGAATGAAGTGGCTGGGCCAAAGCGGAAACGACACTCAGTTGTAGATGTGTCTGGTGGTGAAAGTAAAGTTTGATGCTATAAAGAACAATATTGCATAGGAACCTGGAATGTTATGTCCATGAATCAAGGTAAATTGGATATGGTCAAGCAGGAAATGGCAAGAGTGAACATTGACATCTTAGGAATCAGTGAACTAAAATGGACAGGAATGGGCAATTTTAATTCAGATGACCGTTATATCTACTTCTGTGGGCAAGAGTCCCTTAGAATGGGACTAGCCCTCTAAGGAGTAGAAGGCTAAATGGTCTCATAGTCAACAAAGGAGTCCAAAATGCAGTACCTGGGTGCAATCTCAAAAACGACCCAATGATCTCAGTTCATTTCCAAGGCAAACCATTCAACATCACAGTGATCCAAGTCCTTGCCCCGACCACTAATGCCAAAAAAGTTGAAGTTGAATGGTTCTATTAAGACCTACAAGACCTTCTAGAAGTAACACCAAAGTAACGTCCTTTTCATCATAGTGGATTAGAATGCAAAAGTAGGAAGTCAAAGAGATACCTAGAGTGACAGGCAAGTTTGTATCAGAGTACAAACTGAAGCAGGGCAAAGGCTAACAGAGTTTTCTCAAGAGAACATACTGGTCACAGCAAACACCCTCTTCCAACAACACAAGACAGGACTCTACACATCAACATCACCAGATGGTCAATACTGAAATCAGATTAACTATATTCTTTGCAGCTGAAAATGGAGAAGCTCTATACAGTTAGCAAAAAAAAAAAAAAAAATAGACCTGGAGCTGACTGTGGCTCAGATCATGAGTTCCTTTTTGCAAAATTCAGACTTAAATTGAAGAAAGTAGGGAAAACTATGAGACCATTCAGATATGACCTAAATCAAATCCCTTATGATTATACAGTGGAGAGGAACAGATTCAGGGTATCAGATCTGATAGACAGAATACCTGAAGAACCACAGACAGAGACTCATAACACTGTACAGGAGGCAGTGAACAAAACCATCCCAAAGAAAAAGAAATGCAAGAAGGCAAAGTGGTTTTCTAAGGAGGCTTTACAAATATCTGAAGAGAGAAGAGAAGAGAAAGGCAAGGGAGAAAGGGAAAGATATTCTCAACTGAAAGCAGAGTTCCAGAGAATAGCAAGGAGGGATAATAAGGCATTCTTCAATGAACAATGCAAAGAAGTACAGGAAAACAACAGAATGGGAAAGACTGGAGATCTCTTCAGGAAAATTAGAGATAACAAGGGAAAACTTCATGCAAGGATGGGGATGATAAGGGACAGAAATGGTATGGACCTAACAGAAACAGAAGAGATTAAGAAAAGATGGCAACGACAGACAGAAGAACTATACAAAAAAGGTCTTAATCACCTAGATAACCACTATGGTGTGGTTACTCATCGAGACCAGAAATCCAGGAGTGTGAAGTCAAGTTGGCCTTAGGAAGCATTAGTACTAACAGAGCTAGTGAACTATTGGAATTCCAGCTGAGCCATTTAAAATCCTAAAAGATGATGCTGTTAAAGTGCTACACTATGTTAGCAAATTTGGAAAACTCAGCAGTGTCCACAGGATTGGAAAAAGTCAGTTCTCATTCCAATCCCCAAAAAGGGAAATGCCAAAGAAGGTTCAAACTACGAGATTACTGCACTCATTTCACATTCTAGCAAGGTAATGCTCAAAATCCTTCAAGTTAGGATTCAGCAGTATATGAATTGAGAACTTCCAGATGTACAGCTGTGTTTAGAAAAGTCAGAGGAACCAGAGATTAAATTTTCAACATCCATTGTATCATAGAGAAAGCAAGGGAATTCCAGAAAAACATCTACTTCTACGCTAAAGCCTTTGACTGTGTGGATCACAATGAACTATGGAAAATTCTTAAAGAAACAGGAATACCAGACCACCTTACCTGCCCCCTGAGAAACCTGCATGCAGGTCAAGAAGAAACAGTTAGAACTGCACATGGAATAATGGACTGGTTCGAAATTGGGAAAGGAGTACAACAAGGCTGTATATTGTCACCCTATTTATTTAACTTATACGCAGAGTATATCATAGGAAATGCCAGGCTGGATGAATCACAAGCTGGAATCAAGATTGCCCAGAGAAATATAAACAACCACACATATGAAGATGATATCACTCTAATGGTAGAAAATTAAGAGGAACTAAAGAGCCTCCTGATCATGGTGAAACAAGAGAGTGAAAAATCTAGTTTTAAACTCATTGTTCAAAAAACTAAGATCATGGCATCAGTCCCATCACTTCATGGCAAATAGAAAGGAAAAAAGTAGAAGCAGTGACAGATTTTATTTTCTTGGGCTCCAAAATCACTGTGGATGGTGACTGCAGCCATGAAATTTTTAAAAGACCCTAGCTCCTTGGAAGGAAAGCTATGACAAACCTAGACAGTGTACTTGAAAACAGAACTATCACTTTGCCGACAAAGGTTCTATAGTCAAAGCTATGGTTTTTCATGTATGAATGTGAGAGTTGGACCATAAAGAAGGCTGAGCACTGAAGAATTGATGCTTTCGAATTGTGGTGCTGGAGAAGACCCTTGAGAGTTCTTTGGAAAGCAAAGATATCAAACCAGTCCATCGTCAAGAAAATTAACTCTGAATATTCATTGGAAGCACTGCTGCTGAAGCTGGAGCTCCAATACTTTGGCCATCTGATGCGAAGAACTGACTCCTTGGAAAAGACCACTGAGGCTGGGAAAGATTGAAAGCAACAGGAGAAGAAGGAAGCAGAGGATGATATGGTTAAATAGCAGTATCAACTCAAATGACATGAATTTGAGCAAACTCTGGGAGACAATGAAGGACAAAGGAGACTCACATGCTGCAGTCCATGGGGTCACAAAGAGTCATATACAGCTTAGTGACTGAACAACAACAACAACAAAGATTCCACAGATCAGACATTCCACATGCCACAACTAAAACCTGGAACAGCCAAATAAATACATACATAAAAAGAAATATTAAAAATATTCAACCCAAGCTGGTTTGATAAATCAAAAAAATCATAGTTTCATGAGTATGTACATTGATGGTTATGGTTTAGTCGCTAAGTCATGTCTTACTCTTGTGACCCCATGGTCACAAGTCCATCATCCTCCTCTGTCCATGGGATTTCCCAGGCAAGAATACTGGAGTGGGTTGCCGTTTTCTTCTCCAGTGGATCTTCCTGACCTGGGGATTTAGTCCAAGTCTCCTGAACTGCTAACTCAGCTGGCAAAAAAGCTGCGTGCAATGCAGGAGACCCTGGTTCTATTCCTCAGTCAGGAAGATCCCCTACAGAGGGTATAGGCTATCCACTCCAGCATTCTTGGACTTCCTGGTGGCTCAGATGGTAAAGACAAAGAAGGCAATGGCACCCCACTCCAGTACTCTTGCCTGGAAAATCCCATGGACGGAGGAGCCTGGAAGGCTGCAGTCCATGGAGTCGCTGAGAGTCAGACACGTCTGAGCGACTTCACTTTCACTTTTCACTTTCATGCATTGGAGAAGGCAAAGGCAACCCACTCCAGTGTTCTTGCCTGGAGAATCCCAGGGACGGGGGAGCCTGGTGGGCTGGCGTCTATGGGGTCACACAGAGTCAGACACAACTGAAGTGACTTAGCAGCAGCAGCATATGGTAAAGAATTTGCCTGCAATGTGGGAGTCCTGGGTTCTATCCCTGGGTTGGGAAGATTCCTCTGGAGGAGAGCATGGCAACCCACTCCAGTATTCTTGCCTGGAGAATCCCCATGGACAGAGGAGCCTGGTGGGCTACAGTCCACAGTGTTGCAGAGTCAGACTTGACTGAGTGACAAAGCGCACAGCACTCCTGCACTGCAGAAAGATTCTTTACAGACTGAGCCATCAGAGAAGCTCATATGTACATTAGGTATACATTATGATAACACAACATGGGGTGCTATTTAAGCTATAAATTCATTCTAAAATATTCTCATTTCTCTTTACCCATAAAATCCCCCCGTCTAAAATATTCAGGATATTAGTTAATGAAATTCACTATAAATAAAATAATAAGTTGTTGATCTACACATGCAAAAAATGGAGACATACAAACCTCAGTTTATTTACACATGTAGATTTTCAATATTCTAGATCTTATAATAATTTGTTGAGAAAACATTACAACTGTGACAAAGAAATTGCAGTGCCACTGCCTGTTAGGCCTCAGAAATAAAAGTGAAATAAGAAAGAAATACAGTAAGATATAGTCTGCAACAGAAAATTTGGTGACAGTCTCTCAGCTGACTTGATCCTTGACTTTCTCCCAAACAAACTATACATAAATACTATTCAATGCAAGTCAGGTCTCTTCTAAGAACCTTTGAGATACAGATGTTTTCCTGCTTTAGTAACTTTTTAAATAGCTTGCAAACAATTAACTGTACTTATAAACTGTAAAGGGTCAATGTTTCTTGCAATCAGCTCCAACAACTGGAATTAGTGTGTTTGCCACACAATACTACAGAATCGCTTCTGTAAACTGCTGGTTGAACTATAAAGTAAAACAGGTATGTGATGCTTTGAAGATCATAGTTTTAAATATATACTTTAGATGAAAACCTAAAGGTACTACATTATTTTCAATATATAGAATTTTCATACTCAACTCCACTTTACCAAGATAAAAGGCATACAAATAGCACAAAAAATTCCAAAGTTTATCAATTAATTTGAGGCAAATTCGGTAACTTTAAGGAAGGGAGTTAATACAATGAATACAAATGGTCATTGCAGTTTTGATCTGCAGATGTGGATCTGTTTTTTTCTTTTAATTTGATCCTTTCTTTAATTTTAATATTCTGAACCATTCATAAACACAAAAAACCTGCTGGTCATCAAGAGAACTATGTCAGAGCCAAAATCTCCCCTTTGACTTCCAATTCAAATTATACTAATTAGCTATCATTTAATGAAGTAGCTATGCTAGGCATCCCATGGTTCCATCCAAATCAGCCTCAATAATTTATTGAGGCACACTAGTAAATGCCAACATATATTCATAGAATTAAGGCTTACTTAAAAGGAAAAACACAAAAATATATATGAGGAAAAATCAGCAATAATTTGTAAGCAGCAAATAATCAGAACTGCAAACTTTTCATGTGTAGAAAAAATTTAGTTTCCACCCCAACAATGTATCTCAAATGACTTCACTGTGTTCTTAGTACAGATAAAATACTTTTTGTTTGATTATTTCTTTTAAAGGTGCCTTTTTTTTTTTGGAATTCACGAGAAAAGAAAAGCCCCAAGGTCAACCGTCAATAACAGAACAAACCCTCAGTAAATCACAGTGCTTCACAAATAAATTCCTCATCAGTAATTAAAACCAGGCCTCTCTGGCCCTGTGTTATCAGCTCATCAAATTCATTGCTCATCTAGAATAACAGATCCACATCTGCAGTCATTACAGCACGCCAGATAAATCAATCCCCTCAATGATGCTTTGAGCCATCTCTGCTCCCTTTTAACCAGCCCGATATTTATTTCCCCCTGACACTTCTGACATTCTATTTACTGTAGGCAAATGGAACTCATACGGCACCTTGTAATGGCTTTACCAAATCCCATTGTGGGGAATATCTTAGAAGACTGATGGTTGCAATAAACAAGGTTTTATGGTATAAGTGTGAGCTTCCAACTTTTTTCCCCCTAGAATTTGACTTCTGCTGTGAAGGTTTATTATACTTGATTGCAGATGGAAGACTAGTAAACATTTAGAGCTTTGTTAACTAAATGTCAGCAAAAAAAATACTTTTGAGTTGATGTCAGTGTTTCTTGTCCCTCTTTTAAATTTTTTCTTTTAATTTAATTCTCTATCAAAGGAATCCTGAACAGAAGTTTGCAGAGCCAAAGTCCACAGTCTAACAACAGTAAAGGTATGATAATTCATTCTTTTATTTTTTGAGATTTTTTTTTAAAAAATTAAACTATCACAAGATTAAAAGTGATTTTTAAATTATTTATTCTTAAAAGGATATAATCACACAGAAAAATTATACACATCCTAAAAGTAAACATTCATGCATTTAATACAAACTAGCTTTTTTTTTTTTAAATATATCTTGTGTAAACATTGCATAATAGCAATTCAAGGAAAATATAGATAGTAGTCATGCTTTTGAACAAAGTGGACATTTTTAGAGAGCCCCCTTTTTAATTTTCACAAATGAGTCAATACTGTAAAGGAAAAATAAAACTAGAAATTGTACCCATTGTGTTATTCTAGTCAGCCAGACAAATCTGGGGTAGATCTTCACAAACCATTCTTCACTGAGCTGCACTACCTTTCTTGGCAGCACAGGGCTCAAGGAGATTTGCACTAAATTAATATCACAATGTTACTGGAGCTCACTCTTGGCATATGTTAAAGTTATTTCCTATGCCACAATAATATTTGAAAGAAACACTGTAAGTTTATTTTCTGTTCCTTTCTTTTCTTCACCAGCAAAAAGCTAAAGCACATAGTAGGTTGTAAATGCAGATATCACCTTCTGAACATTGATTTAAAATTACAGAATATTGTGTTTATTTATCTTTAATGACAATTCTATATTTATCACTCTATTCTTCTGGTGTACTGATTCGATTGCTCCCAGAGGCCAAAGTTTGAATATATTGTATTTTGAAATAATCACCTAAAGCAAGCAGTTGAGTTGCTGGGCCATGATACACAAGTGGTAGGATGCTACCCCTCCCCCATAATCTTCCTGCTAACCACATCAAGTAGGGAAAGAAAAATACAGATGCTAAGTTGAAACTTTTAGGAAGCCTGTGTTATCTGCACTGAAATGGAAATTATGCATGGATTTTCTTAGGACTCCAAGGAGCACAAACAATAAGGATATTCTGAGCAAGATAAATCTGCTTACAAGAAAGATAGGGTAAATCACACAAAGTCGTCTGTTTGAAAAATAAAATGTTTTATTTCTGCCCTCACTTAGCACTGCACACAGCAACAACCTCAAAAAGCTCAATTTTTGTTGATCCTCTAAATTAAAGAAATGTACTCTAAGACAATAAATTCAGCTTGAAAGATTGTTTGTGTCTATGGTGGGCTAGATAGGATCACTAAGCTCATCATTTCTCTTTACACACATGATGAAAAGTGTTATTTATTCAAGGGTTGATAGGGGACCTTTCATCACAGATATTCTTCTTCAATCTTGATTGTCTAATAAGGCTAATCAAAAGAAACTCCCTTGCCTTTATGAACTGCTATCTTACCTATAGCATGATGACTGAAACTCATAGAAACTCAGAACTAAATAAAGTCTTAAAGATAACAGATGAGAAAACTGAGATGCAAAGGAGCTAAGCTAATGCACCCAAAGTCACACAGCTAGGTAATACATGAAAACTGGAAAATAAGAGCCAGCACCTCAAGCTTCACTCCTGTGAAATAATAGACATGATCATTAATAACTTCAACTGGGCATGCTTTGTTGGGCCCTGTCAACATTCTGCTTTCTTGCATGTACCTGAATAACAGCAGGACTCAGCTGAAGAAACTTGTGACTTATACCTCTAAGTCTTCCAAAAGCACAGATAGGGAAGTACCACTTTTGAACTTCTAGTACTAAGCCCAATTCCTGGCACACAGCAGGTATTCAATAAATATTTGTACAATGAGTGAAATGAATAATATTTCAACTTAAGTCAATAATACACGATTCCTCTATCAAGCCCATGAGTAGGGGTAGGGAATACAGAAGAAAGACATATGAAAAATTATCTAACTACATACTAGAGAGAAAATTTTATCTCTCTAATTTATTTATACGTGCTGGGAGAAATATTAATAACCTCAGAAATGCAGATGACACCACCCTTATGGCAGAAAGTGAAGAAGAACAAAAGAGTCTCTTGATGAAAGTGAAAGAGAAGAATGAAAAAGTTGGCCTAAAGCTCAACATTCAGAAAACGAAGATCATGGCATCCGGTCCCATCACTTTATGGCAAATAGATGGGGAAACAGTGGAAACAGTGGCTGACTTTATTTCGGGGGTCTCTAAAATCACTGCAGATGGTGACTGCAGCCATGAAATTAAAAGATGCTTACTGCTTGGAAGGAAAGTTATGACCAACCTAGACAGCATATTGAAAAGCAGAGACATTACTTTGCCAACAAAGGTCCATCTAGTCAAGGCTATGGTTTTTTCAGTAGTCATGTATGGATGTGAGAGTTGGACTATAAAGAAAGCTGAGCACCAAAGAATTGATGCTTTTGAACTGTGGTGTTGGAGAAGACTCTTGAAGAATCCCTTGGACTGCAAAGAGATCCAACCAGTCCATATTAAAGGAGATCAGTCCTGGGTGTTCATTGGAAGGACCGATGTTGAAGCTGAAACTCCAATACTTTGGCCACTTGATGCGAAGAGCTGACTCATTGGAAAAGACCCTGATGCTGGGAAAGATTGAGGGCAGGAGGAGAAGGGGATGACAGAGGATGAGATGGTTGGATGGCATCACTGACTCAATGAACATGGGTTTGGGTAGACTCTCGCAGTTGGTGATGGATAGGGAGGCCTGGCATGCTGTGGTTCATGGGGTCGCAAAGAGTCGGACACAACTAAGTGACTGAGCAACTGAACTGAACTGATGCTAACACTGTCCACAAAGATGCCAGTGAGAATAAAATGTGATAGTAACTGTTATGGGCCTTTATATTTGAGAATCTCAAAAAAGGAAAGTTAAGCTTCATAACATCCTGTATGATGTAGTTAAATATTATTATCCACATTTTACAGAAGGTAAATTCAGGAACAAAAGGTGTGAAGTTGGATGTTCACAGTCAAATAGGAAGTTTATGACAAAATTGACAAAGTAATCCATGAACCCTGATCTTCATTGCTTAACAAACCAACGGTACCAGCTATAATGGCTATGTTATGATAATAAAAAGCTCAATTTTTTTATAATGCTTTTCCTGATAGGAGTTCAAAGTCCTCTACAAACACATTGTGTGCCCAACAATTTTGTAAATACCAATCTACATATGGACAAAGAAAAGTAACCCCAGTCCCAAAACTACACTAAGGTAGCTCTGAATTTTAAAAAAGTTATTATTGTTTGTGATCAGGAAACACTGTTATATTCAGACCTTGTATTAGGAACTATGGGCTTCCCAGGTGGCTCAGTGGGAAAGAACCTGCCTGCCAATGCAGGAGACACCAGTTTGATCCCTGGATCAGGAAGACCCCCCTGGAGAAGGAAATGGCAACCCACTCCAATATACTTGCCTGGAGAATTCCATGGACAGAGGAGTCTGGTGGGTTCAGTCCATTGGGTCGCAACTAGTCAGACACAACTTAGAAACTAAACAGCAGCAGCAGCATTAGGAACTGTAGTTTTTCTAATTGTTAATTATATGAATTTTGAATAACAAAATATCATTACCTAACCGTATTCCAATATATTTTTTAAAATTATATCATTGCTGCTGCTGCTGCTGCTAAGTCGCTTCAGTTGTGTCCAACTCTGTGTGACCCCATAGATGGCAGCCCACCAGGTTCTCCTGTTCCTGGGATTTTCCAGGCAACAATACTGGAGTGGGTTGCCATTTCCTTCTCCAATGCATGAAAGTGAAAAGTCAAAGTGAAGTCACTCAGTCACGTCCGACTCTTGGTGACCTCATGGACTGCAGCCTACCAGGCTCCTCCGTCCATGGGATTTTCACCTCACTGCAAAAGTACTGTGGAGGGCAAGCTGAAACACTTAACTTGCTAGGATGAGTTATGTTTTTGTGTTCATATTTTTTTCATCAACTCAAATCAAATATACTAAGTTATAGGGGTTTCTTCCAAGCAATAAAGATGAAAATTATTCAAAAGTAAAATAGGGACTTCCCTGGTGGTCCAGTGGTTGAGACTTCACCTTTCAATGCAGAGGGTGTACGTTTGATCCCTGGTTGGGGGGCTAAGATCTCACATATCTTGGGGCCAAAAAAAATCAAAACAGAAAACAGAAACAATATTGTAACAAATTCAATAAAGACTTTTAAAAAAATGGTCCATATAAAAAATCTTTACAAAATGAAAAATAGGTGTATTGACTTTCAAAGAGTAAAATAAAATATAATTGATATAAGTATCACAGTATTGGAAATGTTTATGTCCAAATTTTTCCTCAAAACTACTTATGACATGGCCAGGCATTTTTCTTCCTTTTTAGGGTGTGTAACGCTGGGCTGGAAGAACCTCAGATGTGCAGATGACACCTCCCTTATGGCAGAAAGTGAGGAGGAACTAAAAAGCCTCTTGAGGAAAGTGAAAGTGGAGAGTGAAAAAGTTGGCTTAAAGCTCAACATTCAGAAAACGAAGATCATGGCATCTGGTCACTTCATGGGAAATAGATGGGGAAACAGTGTCAGCCTTTATTTTTCTGGGCTCCAAAATCACTGCAGATGGTGACTGCAGCCATGAAATTAAAAGACGCTTACTCCTTGGAAGGAAAGTTATGACCACCTAGATAGCACATTCAAAAGCAGAGACATTACTTTGCCAACAAAGGTCCGTCTAGTCAAGGCTATGGTTTTTCCAGTAGTCATGTATGGATGTGAGAGTTGGACTGTGAAGAAAGATGATCACCAAAGAATCGATGCTTTTGAACTGTGGTGTTGGAGAAGACTCTTGAGAGTCCCTTGGACTGCAAGGAGATCCAACCAGTCCATTCTAAAGGAGATCAGCCCTGGGTGTTCTTTGGACGGAATGATGCTAAAGCTGAAACTCCAGTACTTTGGCCACCTCATGCGAAGATTTGACTCATTGGAAAAGACTCTGATGTTGGGAGAGATTGGGGGCAGGAGGAAAAGGGGACAAGAGAGGTTGAGATGGCTGGATGGTATCACCAACTCGATGGACATGAGTTTGAGTGAACTCCGGGAGTTGGTGATGGACAGGGAGGCCTGGCGTGCTGCAATTCATGGGGTCGCAAAGAGTCGGAGACAACTGAGCGACTGAACTGAACTGAACTGAACAAGATCATTATGGGCATGATTCATTAAAATGTTTAAATTCAAAGTTTTAGCTCTCATACCCATTATAAACCAGTGATTCTCAAACACTGGAGAGCATCAGTCTGCAGTGGACCATGTTAAACATACATTTGTCACCAAAAGAGTCTGGTTTACGGTGGAAGAATCACTGCTTTCTTTCTAAGGCCCTTTATGTCGGCAAAACCAAATCATATTCTTTTTCAAACTTTTTACAGATCAACACAAATAAAGTTTTATTTTTAAACACAAAAGTTTGCTATTGACCTAATGTTTCAAGATTCATTATGGTCTTCAATCAGAATCATAATTGGTAAAAACACCCTGAAAATGTATTTTTAACAGCAGCATATTTTAGCATGTGCCTATTCATATCTGCAGCCACATTAGATTTGTTAATAAAAATTTGGTGGCTTGTGCATGAACTACATACACTAAAAAGATCCTGGCACTAGTGTAAAGCAACATGATGCAAAATTACACAAAGACTGATTGGATTGTACAATCTACAGAGCCAGAATAAATGGATCTTGTGTTCTAGGACATATGAGAATATCACCCAATTTATTTTTCCTCCTCTTGACAATAGAGACAGAAATATGGCCCAAAACATAAAATAATAGACCCAGAAGCCCTCAGGCGGTGCAGTGGTAAAGAGTCCACCCGCCAATGCAGGAAACACAAAAGACACAGGTTTGATCTCTGGATTGGGACGATCCCCTGGACAAGGAAATGGTAACCCATCCCAATATTCCTGCCTAGAAAGTACCATGGACAGAGGAGCCTGGTAGGCTATAGTCCATGGAGTCACAAAGAGTTGGACACAACTGACCAACAGACACACAACCTTCATGTTTGACTAAATCATTTTACTTCCTTATCCCTTGATCACTTCATGCATAAAGCACAGTTTGTAAGAGTAACTTTCCCACTCTAAACCACTGAATATTTGGGGACAAATGTATGTTTAACAAGATCTACTGCAGACTGTGATGTTCTCTAAAGTTTGAGAATCACTGGTTTACAATGTTCACAAGTGACATTTGGTTCAGTCGCTCAGTCATGTCCAACTCTTTGTGACCCCCACGAAACACAGCATGCCACGTTTCTCTGTCCATCACCAATTCCTGGAGCTTATGCCATCCAACAATCTCATCCTCTGTCGTCCTCTTCTCCTCCTGCCCTCAATCATTCCCAGCATCAGGGTCTTTGCAAATGATCTAGTTCTGCACATCAGGTGGCCAAAATATTGGAGATTCAGCTTCAGCATCAGTTCATCATTGAATATTCAGGACTGATTTCCTTGGTTGGATCTCCAACCAGAGTCCAAGGGACTCACAAGAGTCTTCACTGACACCACAGTTCAAAAGCACTAATTCTTTGGCGCTCAGCTTTCTTTATGGTAGAACTCACATCCATACATGACTACTGGAAAAACCATAGCTTTGAACATATGGACCTTTGTTGGCAAAGTAATGTCTCTGCTTTTTAATATGCTGTCTAGGTTTGTCATAGCCTTTCTTCCAAGGAGCAAGTGTCTTTTAATTTCATAGCTGCAATCACCATCTGCAGTGAATTTGGAGCACAAAAAAAAAAAAAAAAAAAAAAGTCTGTCACTTTTCCATTGTTTCCCTCATCTATTTCTCATGAAGTAATGGGACCAGAAGCCATGATCTTAGTTTTCTGAATACTGAGCTTTAAGTCAACTTTTTCAATCTCCTCTTTCACTTTCATCAAGAGGCTCTTTAGTTCTTCTTCGCATTCTGCCATAAGGGTGGTGTTATCTGAATATCTGAGGTTATTGATCTTTCTCCCGGCAATCTTGATTCCAGCTTGTGCTTTGTCCAGCACAGCATTTCACATGATGTACTCTGTATATAGGTTAAATAAGCAGAGTGACAATATACAGCCTTGATATACACGTTTCCCGATTTGGAACCAGTCTGGTGTCCATGTACAGTTCTAACTGTTGCTTCTTGACCTGCATACAGATTTCTCAGGAGGCAGGTAAAGTGGTCTGGTATGGCCATCTCTTTAAGAATTTTCCACAGTTTGTTGTGATCCACACAGTCAAAGGCTTTGGCATAGTCAATAAAGCAGAAGTAGATGTTTGTCTGGAACTCTCTGGCTTTTTCTATTATCCAACAGATGTTGGCAATCTGACATCTAGTTCCTCTGCCTTTTCTAAAACCAGCTTGAACCTCTGGAAGTTCACATTCCACATACTGTTGAAGCCTGGCTTGGAATATTTTGAGCATCACTTTGCTAGCCTGAGAGATGAGTGCAATTGTGCAGTAGTTTAAGCATTCTTAGGCATTGCCTTTCTTTGGGATTGGAATGAAAACTGACCTTTTCCAGTCCTGCAGCCACTGCTGAGTTTTCCAAATTTGCTGGCATATTGAATGCAGCACTTCCACAGCATCATCTTTTATGATTTGAAATAGCTTAATTGGAATTTCATCACCTGCACTAGCTTTGTTCATAGAGAGGCTTTATAAGGCTCACTAACTTCACATTCCAGGATGTCTGGATCTAGGTGAGTGTTCACACCATCATGGTTATCTGGGTCATGAAGATCTTTTTTTTGTATAGTTCTTCTGTGTATTCTTGCCACGTCTTTTTAAGATCTTCTGCTTCTGTTAGGTCCATACCGTTTCTGTCCTTTATTGTGCCCATCTTTGCATGAAAAAATGTTCCTTGATATCTCTAACTTTCTTGAAGAGATCTCTAGTCTTTCCCATTCTATTATTTTCTGCTATTTCTTTGCAGTGATCACTGACTAAGGCTTCCGTATTTCTCCTTTCTATTCTTTGGAACTCTGCATTAAAATGGGTATATCTTTCCTTTTCTCCTTTACCTTTCATGTTTCTTCTTTTCACAGCTATTTGTAAGGCCTCCTCAGACAGCCATTTTGTCTTTTTGCATGTCTTTTTCTTTGGGATGGTCTTCATCACCGTCTCTTGTCAATGTCATGAACCTCTGTCCACATTTCTTTAGGCATTCTGTCAATCTGATCTAATCCCTTGAATCTATTCATCACTTCCACTGTATAATCGTAAGGGATTTGATTTAGGTCATACCTGAAAGATCCAGTGGTTTTCCCTACTTTCTTCAATTTAAGTCTGAATTTGGCAATAAGGAGTTCATGATCTGAGCCATAGTCAGCTCCTGGTCTTGTTTTTGCTGACTGTATAGTGCTTCTCCATCTTTGGCTGCAAAGAATATAATCAATCTGATTTTGTTATTGACCATCTGGTGATGTCCATGTGTAGAGTCTTCTCTTGTGTTGTTGGAAGAGGGTCTTTGCTATGACCAGTTCGTTCTCTTGGCAAAAGTCTGTTAGCCTTTTCCCTGCTTCATTTGATACTCCAAGGGCAAATTTGCCTGTTACTCCAAGAATCTCTTGACTTGCTACTTTTGCATTCCAGCCCCCTATAATGAAAACAACATCTTTTTTCGGTGTTAGTTCTAGAAGGTCTTGTAGGTCTTTGTAGAACCAATCAACTTCAGCATTACTGGCCAGGGCATAGACATGGATTACTATGATATTGAATGGTTTACCTTGGAAACAAATAGAGATCATTCTGTCGTTTTTGAGACTGCATCCAAGCACTGTATTTCAGACTCTTTTGTTGACTATAAGGGCTACTCCATTTCCTCGAAGGGATTCTTGCCCACAGTAGTCAATATAATGGTCATCTGAGTTAAATTCACCCATTCAAGTCCATTTTAGTTTTCTGATTTCTAAAATGTCAGTGTTCATCCTTGCCGTCTCCTGTTTGACCACTTCCCGTTTGCCTTGATTCATGGACCTAACATTCCAGGCTCCTATGCAATATTGCTCTTTATAGCATTGGACCTTGCTTCTATCACCGGTCACATCCACAATTGGATGTTGTTTTTGGTTTGGCTCAATCTCTTCATTCTTTCTGGAGTTTGTCTGCTGATCTCCTGTAGCATACTGGGCACCTACTGACCTGGGGAGTTCATGTTTCAGTGTCATATCTTTTTGCCTCTTCATGCTGTTCATGGGATTCTCAAGGCAAGAATACTGAAGAGGTTTTCCATTTCCTCCTCCAGTGGACCACATTTTGTCAGATCTCTCCACCATGACACGTCTGCTTGGGTGGCCCTACATGATGTGGCTCATTGTTTCATTGAGTTAGACAAGGCTGTGGTCCATATGATCAATTTGGTTAGTTTTCTGTGATTGTGGTTTTCATTCTATCTGCCCTCTGATGGATAAGAGGTTTATGGAAGCTTCATGATGGGAGAGACTGACTGTGGGGGGAAGCTAGGTCCTGTTCTGATCAGATCAGATCAGATCAGTCGCTCAGTCATGTCCGACTCTTTGAGACCCCTTGAATCGCAGCACGCCAGGCGTCCCTGTCCATAACCAACTCCCGGAGTTCACTCAGACTCATGTCCATCGAGTCAGTGATGCCATCCAACCATCTCATCCTCTGTCATCCCCTTCTCCTCTTGTCCCCAATCCCTCCCAGCATCAGAGTCTTTTCCAATAAGTCAAATCTTCGCATGAGGTGGCCAAAGTACTGGAGTTTCAGCTTTAGCATCATTCCTTCCAAAGAAATCCCAGGGCTGATCCCCTTTAGAATGGACTGGTTGGATCTCCTTGCAGTCCAAGGGACTCTCAAGAGTCTTCTCCAACACCACAGTTCAAAAGCATCAAAGCTTCGGCGCTCAGCTTTCTTCAGAGTCCAACTCTCACATCCATACATGACCACAGGAAAAACCATAGCCTTGACTAGACGAACCTTTGTTGACAAAGTAATGTCTCTGCTTTTGAACACGCTATATAGGTTGGTCATAACTTTCCTTCCAAGGAGTAAGCGTCTTTTAATTTCATGGCTGCAGTCACCATCTGCAGTGATTTTGGAGCCCAGAAAAATAAAGGCTGACACTGTTTCCACTGTTTCCCCATCTACTTCCCATGAAGCGATGGGACCGGATGCCATGATCTTCGTTTTCTGAATGTTGAGCTTTAAGCCAACTTTTTCACTCTCCACTTTCACTTTCCTCAAGAGGCTTTTTAGTTCCTCCTCACTTTCTGCCATAAGGGAGGTGTCATCTGCGTATCTGAGGTTGATATTTCTCCTGGAAATCTTGATTCCAACTTGTGTTTCTTCCAGTCCAGCATTTCTCATGATGTACTCTGCATATAAGTTAAATAAACAGGGTGAAAATATACAGCCTTGACGAACTCCTTTTCCTATTTGGAAAAAGTCTGTTGTTCCATGTCCAGTTCTAACTGTTGCTTCCTGACATGCATACAAATTTCTCAAGAGGCAGATCAGGTGGTCCGGTATTCCCATCTCTTTCAGAATTTTCCACAGTTTATTGGGATCCACACAGTCAAAGGCTTTGGCATAGTCAATAAAGCAGAAATAGATGCTTTTCTGGAACTCTCTTGCTTTTTCCATGATCCAGCAGATGCTGGCAATTTGATCTCTGGTTCCTCTGCCTTTTTTAAAACCAGCTTGAACATCAGGAAGTTCATGGTTCACATATTGCTGAAGCCTGGCTTGGAGAATTTTAAGCATTACTTTACTAGCGTGTGAGATGAGTGCAATTGTGCGATAGTTTGAGCATTCTTTGGCATTGCCTTTCTTTGGGATTGGAATGAAAACTGACTTTTTCCAGTCATGTGGCCACTGCTGAGTTTTCCAAATTTGCTGGCATACTGAGTGCAACACTTTCACAGCATCATTTTTCAGGATTTGAAATAGCTCAACTGGAATTTCATCACCTCCACTAGCTTTGTTCGTAGAGATGTTTTCTAAGGCCCACTTGACTTCACATTCCAGGATGTCTGGCTCTAGGTCAGTGATCACACCATCGTGATTATCTGGGTCGTGAAGATCTTTTTTGTACAGTTCTGTGTATTCTTGCTATCTTTTCTTAATATCTTCTGCTTCTGTTAGGTCCATACCATTTCTGTCCTTTATCGAGCCCATCTTTGCATGAAATGTTCCTTTGATATCTCTAATTTTCTTGAAGAGATCTCTAGTCTTCCCCATTCTGTTGTTTTCCTCTATTTCTTTGCATTGATCACTGAGGAAGGCTTTCTTATCTCTTCTTGCTATTCTTTGGAACTCTGCATTCAGATGTTTATATTTTTCCTTTTCTCCTTTGCTGTTCACTTCTCTTCTTTTCACAGCTATTTGTAAGGCCTCCCCAGACAGCCATTTTGCTTTTTTGCATTTCTTTTCCATGGGGATGGTCTTGATCCCTGTCTCCTGTACAATATCATGAACCTCATTCCATAGCTCATCAGGCACTCTATCTATCAGATCTAGGCCCTTAAATCTATTTCTCACTTCCACTGTATAATCATAAGGGATTTGATTTAAGTCATACCTGAATGGTCTAGTGGTTTTCCCTACTTTCTTCAATTTCAGTCTGAATTTGGCAATAAGGAGTTCATGGTCTGAGCCACAGTCAGCTTCTTTTCTTGTTTTTGCTGACTGTATAGAGCTTCTCCATCTTTGTCTGCAAAGAATATAATCAATCTGATTTTGATGTTGACCATCTGGTGATGTCCATGTATAGAGTCTTCTCTTGTGTTGTTGGAAGAGGGTGTTTGTTATGACCAGTGCATTTTCTTGGCAAAACTCTAGTAGTCTTTGCCCTGCTTCATTCCGTATTCCAAGGCCAAATTTGCCTGTTACTTCAGTTGTTTTTTGACTTCCTACTTTTGCATTCCAGTCCCCTATAATTAAAAGGACATCTTTTTTGGGTGTTAGTTCTAAAAGGTCTTGTAGGCCTTCATAGAACCATTCAACTTCAGCTTCTTCAGCGTTACTGGTTGGGGCATAGACTTGCATTACTGTGATACTGAATGGTTTGCCTTGGAAACGAACAGAGATCATTCTGTTGTTTTTGAGATTGCATCCAAGTACTGCATTTCGGACTCTTTTTTGACCATGATGGCTACTGCATTTCTTCTGAGGGATTCCTGCCTGCAGTAGTAGATATAATGGTCATCTTAGTTAAATTCACCCATTCCAGTCCATTTCAGTTTGCTGATTCCTAGAATGTTGACATTCTCTCTTGCCATCTCTTGTTTGACCACTTCCAATTTGCCCTGATTCATGGACCTAACATTCCAGGTTCCTATGCAATATTGCTCTTTACCACATCGGACCTTGCTTCTATCACCAGTCATATCCACAGCTGGGTATTCTTTTTGCTTTGACTCCATCCCTTCATTCTTTCTGGAGTTATTTCTCCACTGATCTCCAGTAGCATATTGGGCACCTACTGACCTGGGGAGTTTCTCTTTCAGTATCCTATCATTTTGCCTTTTCATACTGTTCATGGGGTTCTCAAGGCAAGAATACTGAAGTGGTTTGCCATTCCCTTCTCCAGTGGACCACATTCTGTCAGATCTCTCCACCATGACCCGCCCATTTTGGGTTGCCCCACGGGCATGGCTTAGTTTCATTGAGTTCCACAATGCTGTGGTCCTAGTGTGATTAGATTGACTAGTTTCCTGTTCTGGAGAAGGCAATGGCACCCCAACTCCAGTACTCTTGCCTGGAAAATCCCATGGACGAAGGAGCCTGGTGGGCTGCAGTCCATGTGGTCGCTACAAGTTGGACACGACTGAGCGAATTCTCTTTCACTTTTCACTTTCATGCATTGGAGAAGGAAATGGAAACCCACTCCAGAACTCTTGCCTGGAGAATCCCAGGGACGAGGGAGCCTGGTGGGCTGCCATCTATGGGGTCTCACAGAATCAGACACGACTGAAGCAACTTAGCAGCAGCAGCAGCAGTTTCCTGTTCTGATGGGCAGACCCATGTTCAATAAATCTTTAATCCAATTTTCTCTTGATGGGTGGGGCTGTGTTCCCTCCCCGTTGTTTGACCTGAGGCCAAACTATGGTGGAGGTAATGAAAATAATGGGGACCTCCTTAAGAAGGTCTCATGCACACACAGCCCCCAACCCTGCAGCAGTCCACTGCCAAGCTACACCTCCACCAGAGACTCCAGAACACTCACAGGCAAGTCTAGGTCAGTCTCTTGTGAGGTCACTGCTCCTTTCTCCTGGGTCCTAGTGGGAACAAGGTTCTGTTTGTGCCCTCTGAGAATCTGTTTCCCCAGTCTTGTGTAAGTTCTGGAAGCTCTGTGGTGGGGTGAATGACATTACCAGTTTTCAAATGAATTACAATAAAGATTATAAGGGGATTACCCAATATTGCACCTAAGTTTCCCTTCTAAAATATGAAAACTAACATCCCAAGTTATAAAAGAGCATTAACCTTTCAGGCCTCTGGTCCATTTAGTGTTTGGGCAGTGCTCTAGGTTAGAAAACTGCTGTAGGGTTAGGTTCAAGGACAGACTCTCTAACAGTAAACTGTGAGGAAAACAAGACACTTTATATTCAACGAGACATAAAGGATGGTTATAATTATTTTCATTTTATAAATGAGTATTTACCCTTGCTAAATAACTCTGCCATGGCTACATGTTTATAAGTTCTGGAACCATGACTTGAACTCAGGCCTCCTGACTCTTGTCTAGCTTCTTGTGTCTTTCTATTATATCATGATGCCGTCCTGGTAAGTTGAAGGCATTTTTTGTATTTTCACTTTCAGAAGACATGTACAAATCAGTCTACATTTTACAAATGCATTATGTATCTTACCAACAGTTTTCATTGAGACAAGCAATGCAAGAGACAAGCAGTACTAAACAGATTCAGACAAACCATCACTTGGTCCCAAGGATTCCCAGTGAAGTTCATTCTTTAGCATGTGCCAACAGAACACTAACTAGGAGAGGATTTTAAAAACAAGTAAACCTAGTGTCTTCCTTTTGGAACATATCCCAGTGAAAATAACTTAAGAAAAAACTTGCATGCATATACCAAGGAATGCAAATTCATATGTTATGCTGACTAAACAAAATGATAAAGTGGGTATGGTTTTACCAGGGACAGATTCCTAGCAAGGGATTGATCAGTTTGGCTTCCAACACACCTAGGACAGATTACACTGGTCCTTTTATCATTTATTAGCAGTAGAATCCAGGCCAGTTTTCTTTTCCTTCTGCATAAAATGAGGGAAAACTCTATTTTTCATAGGGTATTATGAGGATTCAGCAAAAGAATAAATGCAAGAGTACTTTGTAAAGCATAACAGCTATTGACTTGGAGTTGGCAGCAGGTTAAGAGCTTACTACTCCACTACAGTCTTTTGAACATAAAGAAGCAGATACTAGCTATCTTGGAAATTTCCACAATGCCTTATTCATATGGAGCATTATATATACAAACTGGCATTTATTCTTTCTTGCATTTATTTCCTTTACTCAAAAAACCTATTTATTAAATTAAGTTGTTAATTGAATAAAATACTCTAAAAAAGGAAAACATTTATTCCCCAGAGGTATCATTCTGGTACCTTTTAAAGCGTTTTAAATTATTTTTTAAGTATCCAAGGGCTAGAATATACAGTTCTGTTTTTATAAGTAAAAGCATAAATCATATATGGACTGCCTTCTTTATTAACAAGGAGTTAAATAAAAATTATGCTATAATACATGTCATGTATACCTACACAACAGCCTTGTTTTTTTTGTTTTTTTTTTATCAAGGTCAGCTACATAGGACTTCCTTTCAAGTATAATCAGCCCTACCTATCTCCAGGTTTACATCCATGGATTCAACTAACCGAGAATGAAAAATATTTGAAAAAAAAAGATTTCCAGAAAATTCCAAAAGCAAAACTTGAATTTGCCACACTCTGACAACTATCCACATGACATTTACACTGTATTTACAACTATTTACATAGAATTCATATTGTATCAAGCATTACAAGTAATCTAGAGATTATTTAAAGTATGTGGAGGATGTGTGTAGGTTAGACTTGAAAAACCTCAGAATTTGAGTATCTATGATGGGAGTGTACTACTCCCTCAAGGATACTGAGGGATGACTGTACGTCTCTTTTAGATAAAATCCTTCCTCTACTGCAGTGTCATTTCCCCAATTTAATCTGGATTACAAACGATTTTCAAGCACCATCTGCTAAAAAAATTATTGTCTGAGGAGCTTGATAAAAATACATATTCCTGGGTCTCACTGAGGAACTGAAATCAGAAATGAGGGAGATTCCTGATACTAAGATTTACTAGCTGTCATCCTTAGCGAAGTTATTTTACCTTTTCAAGTATCAATATTCTCAGCTATAATATGAATGTAATATTTTCTCTCAACTTCAGAGGGCATTTTATGAGTATTACCTATGGCTTCCCAGGTGGCTTGGTGGTAAGGAACTTGCCTGCCAATGCAGGAGACACACCAAAACCAAAAATATTGACTTTTCCCCACGGCTGCTTTGGAGAAGTCTCTCAGAGCTATCTGAGTGCTGTCTCCCAGGCTGCAGTCCTCATTTTGCCCCAAATAAAACTTAACTCACAACTCTCAAGTTGTACATCATTTTTTAGTCAACATCTATGTCTGTGTCTCCACTGCTGCCCTGCAAATAGGTTCATCAGCACCATCTTTCTACATTTCACTCCAGTATTCTTGCCTGGGAAATCCCATGGACAGAGGGGTCCAGTGGGCTACAGTTCATGGGGTCACAAAGAGTTGGACACTTTTTAGGGTAATTAAATTTTTGCAAATGTAATATTTTAATTAAGAATACTATAAATCTGTCCAGGAAGTTCTTTTATCAGGTATACTGAAAAGATAAACATCAACCCAGTTCTGTTCACACAATAACAATTAACAAGTTTCTGAATATCTCTACCTATTCTTTCCTATCCTCAATAATGAGGAAGTCAATTAGTAAATTGTTCATGCTTTTTAAAACAGACATATTTTTGCCCTTGGAGACCTTAATAATCATGTAATAGCAAATCTAATACTCTTAAAAGTTGTTGGTATGGTACCTGTAGAAACAAGAAACTAAAGTCTCATTTTTATGATGATAATACTAATATCTTCTAGAGAAGAGCTTCAGTCAATCCAATTAGACAACAAATTAATGGCCCCTTACTATGAACAAGGCACTTGCATGGTTCTGATCACAAGACCCAAAAAGGCTCTAACTATTTTTTCAGTCAGTTCACAAGTACCGTTCATTGTTACTTCAGAGACGGCTCTCAAACAAATCCATTCTCCATTCCCACTTCCAAGTCCTCAAAATCTCTTTTCAGAGCACTACAGTAGTCTCCTAGATAATTTCCTAGCTTCTCATCTCCTTTCCTTCACTCCATTCTTTCTTCTTAGAATATTTTTCCATGCTTTTAAAAACTTAACTTAAAGTTAGCCAACTTCTGTAGGATTTCGAGTCAGTTCCCATGCATCTATAATCCACCTCAATAAAACAAGTTACTTAGTCTTTCTAGAATATACAAAGTATTTCCACAAATCTCTCCTTTCTCCAAACTCTTCTCTTTCCAATTTTCTTTCTTTGTAATTCTGCCTGAAAAATAAAAATCCTACCCATGCCTCAGAAACCAGTTCTTTTCTTTCTTTGTAATTCTGCCTGAAAAATAAAAATCCTACCCATGCCTCAGAAACCAGTTCTAAAGACATCTTTAAGAAACTATCTGAATCTCTCAAGTCAGGATCAATAACTTTCCCACTTTCATATTTTTCACATTTCTCTATTGCACAGCTCTATAGAAGTATACTGGATTACCCACAGAGTTCATTTGAGAAACCCAAATATTTAGTTGAATATAGTATAATAGATTTTCTCAACTTAATAAGGATCATGGTATTGATCCATGGTATTGATACCACATTCATGATATGAATAATAAATATACTCAAATAAAATATACTTTAATCCAGTAAAAATAATTACTATGAATAAGTTATATATTATTAGCCCATAATTTGTCATTTTCATTCTATAACATTTTTTCATGTAAAATATTTAATACTTGTTCCCTTGAAGAGCAGTTTAAGAAATCACAATAACAGAGTATGTTAGGATGAACAACCAACTGAAATAAATAATTTTAACTAAGTGTATCAAATGATATTTGTCAAATATTTCTACTTAGTTATATCTTGGAGGGAGACCACACTATAATGAGCTTATCAATTTCTTCAGGAAGAACATGCAGGGTTTTTCCCAAAATGCACTAAATTACTCGACATAAGATGAATTTCACTTTAACCAAGTTCTCCATAGCTTTGATATTTTTATTAAAAAACAAAAACAACAACAACAAAAAAAAAACCTCAATGCTAAATAGTCTCCTTCAGTCAAATTAACTGAACTGGGGCAGTCTGGTTTCTTTCTATGTCACACAGAATCCTAAACAATTCCATCTATCTGTCAATTTCAAATGATATATATAAAGGTTACTAGCAGGGCAGGAAGATCACATGACAATGATATAAACAGCAAAGCTGACTTATGAAAAACTATCATAATTTTCAGTATATTCCCTTCAACCTATGTTCACTTAAAAAATGATATGAAGATCTTTGAAATACTAATGTCATATACAGGTCTCTAAAGAAAACAATAGAGTTATTCACAAATGGTAGATAGACCCTGAAGTAAGTTGTTCTGTGACTACTATGCATATAAAGCATAGCTCAGTCATGTCCAACTCTTGGCAACCCCATGGACTATAGTCTGCCAGGCTCTTCTGTCCATGGAATTCTCCAGGCAAGAATACTGGAGTGGGTTGTCATTTCCTTCTCCAGGAGATCTTCCCGACCTAGGGATCGAATCCAGGTCTCCCGCATTGCAGGCAGATTCTTTACTGTCTGAGCCACCATGGAAGCCCTTATACCTCTTATATACCTCTTAGGAATACATGCCTTTTATATAGTGCATACACTTGTTAGTAAATAAACTGTCTAAAGGAGTTCTTAGTACCTAGACAAAATAATTGCTAACGGTGTTTACTGTTCTTTTAAAATATTCACTTTGTTTGTTTTGGTGAAGTTTGGTTTACTCCTTAAAAAAATCAAGAATTGGGCTTAGGTCATAAAAAGTCTATACTGAAATTCTTAAAATATATCTGTCTATTTTCCCTGACTTGCTATGTTGTTACAAACCACTTTAAACACCAGATAGCTTCTAGTTAAGCCCATTAAAAAAGTAGATGCTACCTCTTTAAGCAAGCATGTTGTAAAGAAAAGGTTAACAAAATTCATGGCTTAAATACGGGGGAAAGTATTACAACCCAATTTTGACCTGTGATATTTGAGCCTGCAGATCAAATGCTTTCCCCTGTAGAATAATACCCTCATTGACATTGTTGTATTTTATTGCAGTATCAGTAACAGTACAACCTCTTTAAGAAATGCAAAAGTAGTGACTGGCAACACTATCAATAAGTGCAGGGAGTTTAATTTACTTCTCACACAGGAAAGTAATGGAAAAAAGAAGGCAGGCAAATTTTTATTGTCCTGATTAGAAGAAATTTATGTGGGCTTCAGCCACAATCATTTGAAATTTTTATTATAAATCAAAATATTGTCTTTCTCTTATTCAATATGTCATTATTTTCTGGAAACTGATGAGCAGATAGAATTTATTTTCCAATAATGTTGAATAGAATAACTGATTTTACCAAAAAAAAAAAAAAAATCAGTGAAATAGAATCCTTACACTGGAATGCACATTTCACCAGAGGGCACTATACTGCATAAAAAAGATAAGCCCAATTCTTGCTAACAGTGTATAGTTTACATGTGTAATGATAAGGAGACTGTGATTCTCTACACTACCCCAAAGTAAATGAAAAGCAGACATGTTTTTAAAAGAACTGAAAATATCAAGATCCTTTTCTAAACTTCTACAGAACCTATATAATATATTTGATAATTATATGCGTTTGTTGTTACATATGTGCACATATTGTTTATCCAATGGAATTCACTGAAGGTAGGAAATAGGAAAAGATCATTCACATCTTTGGAATCTATCATCTCTAAATTAGTGCTAAATATATTAATGAACCTTACTTGTTAAATTCATTTTAGTAAGTTAGATGGAGTTATTTGAAGTGGGACGTGTAATAATAAGTGGAGCTAAAATTTTTAAATCCCTAAGAGACTTTTTTCCCCACAAAGTTTTGGATCTGCAACTAATAAAAAATGAGACTTGTCTATGGAGATTTGAGTTCACAATAAAACTATCCCAATGGCCCAAAAAAAAAAAAAAAGTTTACATGGAGTTAACCAAAACAACAACTTTTAGCAACAATCTACCAAACACCAATCTCATATCCCATAAAGGAAGACTGGATTTTTTTTTTCAAATACTACTCTTATTAATTACCATAAATTTAGCATTTATTATGTGACAGGTCCTGTGCAAAGATACATAACACACACATACACACACACTTACTTATAAAAAATATTGAATTTTCACTATATCATGATTTCCGCAGTATTTTTAATGGGTAAAGTCAAGCCGATTACAAACAGGTTGAATGGTAAAAGCCAAAGCAGCTATTTGCATGATTTAATTATTAGAAAAATATTCATTAAACTGTTTCAATTAAACTCAATACTTATTGAGCACCTCCTGTTTGTAAGGCACTGTTTTGTGGAGAAATCAAAACACACATGGCTTCTTACTGATTCCAAGGTGATAACAACCTAGAAAGCACCAATCAGGTGTATAAAGTGCTCTTTTCTTTGCCTAGGGTTTTTTGGATTCTTTTTCAAATCAGATCAGATCAGATCACTCGCTCCATCGTGTCCGACTCTTTGCGACCCCATGAATCGCAGCATGCCAGGCCTCCCTGTCCATCACCATCTCCCGGAGTTTACTGAGACTCACATCCATCGAGTCAGCGATGCCATCCAGCCATCTCATCCTCCGTCGTCCCCTTCTCCTCCTGCCCCCAACCCTCCCAGCATCAGAGTCTTTACCAATGAGTCAACTCTTCACATGAGGCAGCCAAAGTACTGGAATTTCAGCTTTAGCATCATTCCTTCCAAAGAAATCCCAGGGCTGATCTCCTTCAGAATGGACTGGTTGGATCTCCCTGCAGTCCAAGGAACTCTCAAGAGTCTTCTCCAACACCACAGTTCAAAAGCATCAATTCTTTGGTGCTCAGCCTTTTTCACAGTCCAACTCTCACATCCATACATGACCACAGGAAAAACCATAGCCTTGACTACACGAACCTTTGTTGGCAAAGTAATGTCTCTGCTTTTGAATATGCTCTCTAGGTTGGTCATAACTTTCCTTCCAAGGAATAAGCGTCTTTTAATTTCATGGCTGCAGTCACCATCTGTAGTGATTTTGGAGCCCAGAAAAATAAAGTCTGACACTGTTTCCACTGTTTCCCCATCTATTTCCCATGAAGTGGTGGGACCGGATGCCATTATCTTCGTTTTCTGAATGTTGAGCTTTAAGCCAACTTTTTCACTCTCCACTTTCACTTTCATCAAGAGGCTGTTGAGTTCCTCTTCACTTTCTGCCATAAGGGTGGTATCATCTGCGTATCTGAGGTTATTGATATTTCTCCCAGCAATCTTGATTACAGTTTGTGTTTCTTCCAGTCCAGCGTTTCTCATGATGTACTCTGCATATAAGTTAAATAAACAGGGTGACAATATACAGCCTTGACGAACTCCTTTTCCTATTTGGAACCAGTCTGTTGCCCCATGTCCAGTTCTAACTGTTGCTTCCTGACCTGCATACAAATTTCTCAAGAGGCAGATCAGGTGGTCCGGTATTCCCATCTCTTTCAGAATTTTCCACAGTTTATTGTGATCCACACAGTCAAAGGCTTTGGCATAGTAAATAAAGCAGAAATAGATGTTTTTCTGGAACTCTCTTGCTTTTTCTATGATCCAGCAGATATTGGCAATTTGATCTCTGGTTCCTCTGCCTTTTCTAAAACATACAATTGTTTAATTCAACATTATTCATAATAATGAGAATATGGCAAAATATTTTGGACATTGTTCTATGAAAGTTGACTTTGCATAAATCTGCAATTGCATCCAAGAACACCCAACAGATACTAGACATGTCTGGGACACTGACAGAAGTAAGGTGAACCAAGCACCTAGCAATAAGAGTGTCATAGTATGAATATGGGCCAGCACTGGCTCACCTACAAAGCACAAATCAGAGAATCCATAGATGTTGGAAACTACAGTAAGAATAAAGAGAAATCCAAGTTGAGTCTTGAAGCTCAAACTCCAATAGTTTGGCCACCTGATGTGAAGAACTGACTCAATGGAAAAGACCCTGATGCTGGGAAAGATTGAAGGCAGGAAGAAAAGGGGACAACAGAGAATGAGATGGTTGGATGGCATCAGAGACTCAATGGACATGAGTTTGAGCAAGCTCCGGGAGTTAGTGATGGACAGGGAATCCTGGCATGCTGCAGTCCATGGGGTTGCCAAGAGTCAGATACGACTGAGTGACTGAACTGAATGTTCCTGGCATCAGGGTCTTTTCCATTAAGTTGGCTTTCCATTGAATTTCCTTTAGTATTGACTGGTTTGATCACAGCCTTGTCATGGTGAAGGGGCTTGCATAACTCAGTGAAGCTATGAGCCATGCCGTGCAGGGCCATTCAAGACAGACGGGTTAGAGTGAAGAGTTCTGACAAAACGTGGTCCACTGGAGAAGAGAATGGCAAACTACTTCAATATTCTTGCCTTGAGAACCCCATGAATAGTATGATAAGGGTCCTCATATAGACTATTTAGTATTGTATATAGTATTGAAGGAGTGGCAATAGAAAAATTATAAATTTTCTTTTTATGATGTTTCACTGCCAGAGGGACATTAAAATATGAATATCAAAAACTTTTATTTTAATATTTTATATTTCTAATCCAGCTATAACCTACATAGTAACATTTTTACTTAGAATTTTGGTATCACGGCCTAAGAAAAGGCTTACCTTTGGGTTAGTTTTGGGTTGACTTTTATTCTTTGGGTTTAGTTACTTTACTTAAGGACTATTATGCCCTATCTGAGAGCATTCAGACTAAACTGAAAAACATAGTAGTTTATATAACCCATTCTGAGGCTGTTATAGAGCCATACAGGCTATTATATTTTAAGCATGCCTATCTGTGATGTGTTCTTGTCCATTATTTGAACCTATCAATATTATGGAGTCTTAATAAGCAATTAAATAAATTGCACTTGCTCACTGACATAGTTTATGAAAATTAATGTAACCAAGCCCCCCAACCACCCCCAAGTTATCATTCTTCCTATTTAATATAATTGAGTTTTAATTCCAGTGATAAAAATAGCAATGTGGATTGTCTACAGCATTCAGACTGTTCTGCCACAGTTAAATGATAACTAAGTCAAAATATCTAATGACAACTAACTTCCTATACTTTCTAAATATTTGTGTGAATATGGAGACCTGTAGTATTTAGCATAGAATACAGCTACCTTGGAGAAGGCAATGGCACCCCACTCCAGTACTCTTGCCTGGAAAATCCCATGGACGGAGGAGCCTGGTAGGCTGCAGTCCATGAGGTCGCTAAGAGTTGGACACGACTGAGCAACTTCACTTTGACTTTTCACTTTTATGCATTGGAGAAGGCAATGGCAACCCACTCCAGTATTCCTGCCTGGAGAATCCCAGGGACGGGGTAGCCTGGTGGGCTGACGTCTATGGGGTCGCACAGAGTCAGACACGACTGAAGTGACTTAGCAGCAGCAGCAGCAGCATTAGCTACCTTAATCCTTAATATGTCTAGGGCAAATTCTAGCATTTCACAAAAACTTTGAAGATTTTCTGAATCTTTTCAAAAACTGTCTACTAATTATATAAAGATTCTCAAAGTCACTTATAGTTAATCTTTACCTAGCTTTTCTGGAAATCTAGCCAAGCAATTTTTTTTTTTTTTTTTTTTTTTTTTTTTTACTATCTACCATGTACTGAGTCATGTAATAGATGTTGCAGGAGAGACAACTGTATTTAAGGTATGTATTAGTTTCCTACTGCTGCTGTAATAAGTTATCACAAACAATGATTTGAAACAGCATAAATGCATTTTCTTATAGTTCTGGAGGGCAGAAGTCTAAATTCAAGGTATCAGTATGCTTGGTTCCTTCAGAGGAGAATCCATTTTCCTGCTTTTTTTTCAGTCTCTAGAGGCCACCTGCATTCTCCTTCCTCACATCACTCCCACCTCTTGCTTCCATCATCACATCTCCTACTACCGACTGATCCTCCACCTCAGTTTTATAAGGTCCCTTTTGATCATGTCAGGTCCACTCAGATAATCCAGGATACTTTCCTCATTTTAGGGTCCTTAACCATAATTGCATCAGCAAAACCCTTTTCCCATGTAAGGTAACATTCACAGCTTCTGGGGATTAGGATGTGGAAGTCTTTGTGGAGTCATTATTCACACAACCACAAGGTTTAAAAGATATAAACTGATGTCAAATATCTTATCTGATAAGATCAATGGTGTAGCCACAGACAAATATTCTTATCGTGGTCACCATCAAAGAGTATCTCCTTACCTGTAACTAGACAGAAGGTTGGGAGTAGAGGGCAACACAACTCTTCTCAACTACTGATTTGCCCTGAATTTCAGTCACTATCTTATTTTCCCTTAGTTATTGATTTCTAGCATTTATATAGTGGAACAGAAAAAAGAAAACAGGGACTAGAGAAAAGAAAATGGACTTAACAATTCATGCTAATTACATTCTCAGCAGACTTAGCTTATCTGGAATTATTACTGAGTATCCCTTTCATGTTATCAATTGTACAGATAAAAATACCTAAAATGCTTCAGACCACATAAAATTTTATAAGCTCCCTTTCTCTGAAGTTAAACAGACTATCAAATTGATAAAACAACCTCCTTCTCTAGTGACATAGCATTTCTTTATTAATGGCTGCCCAAAGACAGGTCAGTAATTATATGCAAACCATTTTAGATGTATATGACAATAAATCAAACTTAGAAACCCATTATTATTTATTCTATCCCATCTTCTTGGCATATATGTCCTCTCTACTCTAACTCTATTACTACATTTCTGATATCTTATGTCCTAGAATTTCCTTCTTTCTTATAGTGGAATCTCAGATGTAGATACATATTGGTACCTTCCTGGTCTCAAATTGGAAAAGCTTTATCAAATGTTTTCCCCAAAATCATCTAAATCAAACTGCAAGTTACCTTATTAGGTACTGCTGAAGAGGAAGTATATTTCAACGAAAATATCTTTCAGTTTCTCCCTTATACAGCAAGATTTGAGACAGGGACCTCTGCTAAAACTTTTCATATACAATCTTTTATTTTTATTTTTTTTTTCATTGAATTGTAGGCTAATTACTTTACAATATTGTGGTGGGTTTTGCCATATATTCACATGAATGAGCCATGGGTGTACATGTGTTCCCCATCCTGACCCTCCCTCCCACCTCCCTCCCCATCCCATCCCTCAGGGTCATCCCAGTGCACCAGCCCTGAGTACCTTGTCTCATGCATTGAGCCTGGACTGGCGAAATATTTCACATATAATAATATACATGTTTAAATGCTACTCTCAAATCATCCCAACCTCGCCTTCTCCCACAGAATCCAACAGTCTGTTCTTTACATCTGTGTCTCTTTTGCTCTCTCACATATAGGGTCATCACTACCATCTTTCTAAATTCCATACATATGCATTAATATACTGTATTGGTGTTTTTCTTTCTGACTTACTTCACTCTGTTGGCTCCAGTTTCATCCACCTCATTAGAACTGATTCAAATGTATTCTTTTTAATAGCTGAGTAATATTCCATCGTGTATATGTACCACTGCTTTCTTATCCATTCATCTGCTGATGGACATCTAGGTTGCTTCCATGTGCTGGCTATTGTTTACAATGCTGCAATGAACATTGGGGTACACGTGTCTCTCTCAATTGTGGTTTCCTCGGTGTGTATGCCCTGCACTGGGATTGATGGGTCATAAGGCAGAAAACAAAGATCATGGCATCCGGTCCCATCACTTCATGGGAAATAGATGGGGAAACAGTGGAAACAGTGTCAGACTTTATTTTTCTGTGCTCCAAAATCATTACAGATGGTGACTGCAGCCAAGGAAAGTTATGACCAACCGAGATAGCATATTCAAAAGCAGAGACATTACTTTGCCAACAAAGGTTCGTCTAGTCAAGGCTATGGTTTTTCCTGTGGTCATGTATGGATGTGAGAGTTGGACTGTGAAGAAGGCTGAGCACCAAAGAATTGATGCTTTTGAACTGTGGTGTTGGAGAAGACTCTTCAGAGTCCCTTGGACTGCAAGGAGATCCAACCAGACCATCCTGAAGGAGATCAGCCCTGGGATTTCTTTGGAAGGAATGATGCTAAAGCTGAAATTCCAGTACTTTGGCCGCCTCATGTGAAGAGTTAACTCATTGGAAAAGACTCTGATGCTGGGAGGGATTGGAGGCAAGAGGAGAAGGGGACGACAGAGGATGAGATGGCTGGATGGCATCGCTGACTCGATGGACGTGAGTCTCAGTGAACTCCGGGAGTTGGTGATGGACAGGGAGGCCTGGCATGCTGTGATTCATGGGGTCGCAAAGAGTCGGACACGACTGAGGGACTGATCTGATCTGATCTGATCTGATGGCAGTTCTATTTCCAGACTTTTAAGGAATCTCCACACTGTTGTCCATAGTGGCTGTACTAGTTTGCATTCCCACGAACAGTGTAAGAGGGTTCCTTTTTCTCCAACCCTCTCCAGCATTTATTGTTTATAGACTTTTTGATAGCAGCCATTCTGACCAGCATGAGATGGTACCTCATTATGGATTTGATTTGCATTTCTCTGGTAGTGAGTGATGTTGAGCATCTTTTCTTGTATTTGTTAGCCATCTGTATGTCTTCTTTGGAGAAATGTCTGTTTAGCTTTTTGGCCCATTTTTTGATTGGGTCATTTATTTTTCTGGAATTCAGCTGTAGGAGTTGCTTGTATATTTTTGAGATTAATTCTTTGTCAGTTTCTCTATTTGCTATTATTTTCTCCCATTCTGAAGGCTGTCTTTTCACCTTGCTTATAGTTACCTTTGTTATGCAAAAGCTTTTAAGTTTAATTAGGTCCCATGTATTTACTTTTGTTCTTACTTCCATTACTCTGGGAAGTGAGTCATAGAGGATCCTGCTGTGATTTATGTCAGAGAGTGTTTTGTCTATGTTTTCCTCTAGGAGTTTTAAAGTTTCTGGTCTTATGTTTAGATCTTTAATCCATTTTGAGTTTATTTTTGTGTATGGTGTTAGAAAGTGTTCTAGTTTCATTCTTTTACAAGTAGTTGATCAGTTTTTCCAGCACCACTTGTTAAAGAGATCGTCTTTCTCCATTGTATATTTTTGCCTCCTTTGTCAAAGATAATGGGTCCATAAGTGTGTGAATTTATCTCTGGGCTTTCCATTTTGTTCCATTGATCTATGTTTCTGTCTTTGTGCCAGTACCATACTGTCTTGATGACTGTGGCTTTGTAGTAGAGCCTGAAGTCAGGAAGGTTGATTCCTTCAGTTCCATTCTTCTTTCTAAAGATTGTTTTGGCTACTTGAGGTTTTTTTGTATTTTCATACAAATTGTGAAATTATTTGTTCTAGTTCTGTGAAAAATACCATTGGTATCTTGATAGGGATTGCATTGAATCTATAGATTGCTTTGGGTAACATACTCATTTTCATTATATTGATTCTTCTGATCCATGAACACTGACTATTTATCCATCTATTTGTGTCATCTTGACATCTTTCATCCATGTTTTATAGTTTTCTATACATAGGTCTTTTGTTTCTTTAGGTAGATTTATTCCTAAGTATTTTATCTTTTCACTGCAATGGTGAATGGAATTGTTTCCTCAATTTCTCTTTCTGTTTTCTCATTGTTAGTGTATAGGAATGCAAGGGATTTCTGTCTGTTAATTTTATATCCTCCAACATTACAATATTCATTGATTAGCTCTAGTAATTTTCTGGTGGTATCTTTAGGGTTTTTTATGTAGAGGATCATGTCATCTGCAAACAGTGAGAGTTTTACTTCTTCTTTTCTAACCTGGATTCCTTTGATTTATTTTTCTTCTCTGATTGCTGTGGCTAAAACTTCCAAAACTATGTTGAGTAGTAGTGCTGAGAGTGGATATCCTTTCTTATTCCTGACTTTAGGGGAAATGCTTTCAATGTTTCACCATTGAGGATAATGTTTGCTGTGGGTTTATCATATACAGCTTTTAATATGTTGAGGTATGTTCCTTCTATGCCTGCTTTCTGGAGGGTTTTTATCATAAATGGATACTGAATTTTGTCAAAGACTTTCTCTGCATCTATTGAGATCATCATATGGTTTTTATCTTTCAATTTGTTAATGTGGTGTATCACATTGATTGATTTTCAGATATTGAAGAATCCTTGCATCCCTGGGATAGAGCCCACTTGGTCATGATACATGATCTTTTTAATATGTTGTTGGATTCTGTTTGCTAGAATTTTGTTGAAGATTTTTGCATCTATGTTCATCAGGAATATTGGCCTCTAGTTTTCTTTTTTTGTGGCATCTTTGTCAGGTTTTGGTATTAGGGTGATGATGGCCTCATAGAATGAGTTTGGCAGTTTACCTTCCTCTGCAATTTTCTGGAAGAGTTTGAGTAGGATAGGTGTTACCTCTTCTCTCAATTTTTGATAGAATTCAGCTGTGAAGCCATCTGCTCCTGGGCTTTTGTTTGCTGGGAGATTTCTGATTACAGTTTTGATTTCTGTGCTTGTGATGGGTCTGTTAAGATTTTCTACTTCTTCCTGGTTCAGTTTTGGAAAGTTATACTTTTCTAAGAATTTGTCCATTTCTTCCAAGTTGTCCATTTTATTGCCATATAGTTGCTGATACTAGTCTCTTATGATCCTTTGTATTTCTGTGTTGTCTGTTGCGATTTCTCCATTTTCATTTCTAATTTTGTTGATTTTATTCTTCTCCCTTTGTTTCTTGATGAGACTGACTAATGGTTTGTCTATTTTATTTACCTTCTCAAAGAACCAGCTTTTAGCTTTGTTGATTTTGGCTCTGGTCTCCTTTGTTTCTTTTGCATTTATTTCTGCCCTAATTTTTATGATTTATTTCCTTCTACTAATCCTGGTGTCCTTAATTTCTTCTTTTTCTAGTTGCTTTAGGTGTAGAGTTAGATTATTTATTTGACTTCTCTCCCGTTTCTTGAGGTAGGCTTGTATTGCTATGAGCCTTCCCCTTAGCACTGCTTTTCCTGAATCCCATAGGTTTGGGGTTGTTGTGTTTTCATTTTCATTCATTTCTATGCATATTTTTATTTCTTTTCTTATTTCTTCTGTAATTTGTTGGTTATTCAGAAGTGTGTTTTTTAGCCTCTATATGTTTGTATTTTTAATAGTTTTTTTCCTGTAGTTGACATCTAATCTTACTGCATTGTGATCAGACAAGATGCTTGGATTGATTTCCATTTTTTTGAATTTACCAAGGCTAGATTTATGGCCCAGGATGTAATCTATCCTGGAGAAAGTTCTGTGTGCACTTGAGAAAAAGGTGAAATTCATTGTTTTAGGGTGAAATGTCCTATAGATATCAATTATGTCTAATTTTTCCATTATATCATTTAAAGTCTATACACTCTTACAGTGGTTTGAAGTGAAAGTTTCTCAGTAGTGTCCAACTCTTCATGACCTTATGGACTACGTAGTCCATGTAATTAATTCTCCAGGCACAAATACTGGAGTGGGTATCCTTTCCCTTCTCCAGGGGATCTTCCTATCCCAGGTATCCCACATTGCAGGCAGATTCTTTACCAGCTGAGCCACCAGGGAAGCCCATAGTAGTTTATGCCATGCCAAAGATTTAGGAGACATTTTCCTCTGATGGCATCAATTATAATCTCGAGGTAGTTGATACCTCTGACTAGGTTTTCACAATATCTAGCCAGATATCTCACTCTGCTCTAATGAAATACCCCTCATTAAATTTTGTTGTCATCCTATATAACTGTAATACTTCACTAACTACTGTTAATAAGCTATTCCAAAATCCTTAAGTAAATTGAACTATATGGCAAAGAAAATATTATAGAAAATATTGCCCAGTGACTAGAGAACTCTAAGTACATTGCAATTTATTTTCTACCATCACCATTGCCAGTCCGGCTTTGATAGGACACAGTCCCTTTAAGACTTTGTTTTTCTATTCACAAAATGAGATAGTACTAACTTGACAAAGTGTCAAGAAAATATATGCATGAAGAAGGAATTCCATATATGCCCTACAATTTAGATCACCACTATCATTAGGAAAGTGTTAATTCACTTATATATCCTATAACCCAACCTGGCATCTGGAACCCAATTTGTATGGATTCTCACTATTCTTTTCCCCAATATGCTTTCTTTGTGCCAAATGAAATGTTATCTCTCCTTCTCCTTGAAGTTTCAACAAATAGTATAATTAAATCCTGCACAGTAGAAACGTAAGACTTTTTCCAGTTTATAGCTTCCTATAAACATCCTACTTAACACTCAACAGACTGAATTATTTTTTAAGGATTGTTGCTACTTGTCTTCTAAACACCATTTTATCATTTAAAGGCAGTAGACAAGAGAAACAGAACAATGATGGGCTCAATGACTCTATTTCCTCTTGAAATATATTTTTCAGCATTTGGAATACTTACTGATAAGTTCAATGAATAAATGACATCAAAATAAATAGATATTCATGATAAAGATAACAATCTCTATTCTATTTATAATCAGAGCCTGATGAGAACATATCTGAAGAAAACTAGCATTTGCCAATACCCTTCAAAAATGTGCTAGTGTATCAATGATTAAGATGTGTTCTCTATTCTAAGCAATCAAATATAAATCATTTTAATTTTCTGTCATTATTCCAAATACCTTTTCCTCAAGTCTGATCCAGTTGGTGGCTCAATTTGCCGATGTTTAATTAATGTATTATTTTAGTTAGTACAGAATAGAACAGTCAAAAAGAGCATAGGTTTGGTGTCAGAGAATTCCTGGCTCTGCATTGACTAGCTCTTTACCTAATTTTCCTTAGCTTCAGCTTTCTCAACTGTAAAAAGAGACTAGCAATGGCAAACTTGTATGGTGGTTGTGAGGATTAAATTGGGTAACGAATGGAAAGTCCCAAGCACTGTGTCTGCCTCATATATGATGCTCAGTAAGTGGAAATTATTATTATAACTTCAAACCCTATAAAAAGATTACAGGCTTATTTTTTCTAGGAACTTCAATCTACAAATTTTCATTAAATTATAGTGCAGCAGCCATGTCTGTTTGGGTACAGATATGTGGCAATGAATGTCATTTAGTAAATCATGTTTTGAAACTAATGTTATGGGGCATTAGAAGTTACTCAAAATTTATTTAATAATCTCTTTCATATATATATATATAAATATATATATATATATATATATATATATCAGTTCAGTTCAGTCCAGTTGCTCAGTCATGTCCGACTCTTTGCGACCCCATGAATCACAGCACACCAGGCCTCCCTGTCCATCACCAACATATATATATATATATTATATATATAATATATATATATATATATATAGAGAGAGAGAGAGAGAAAGTGGATATGAAAGAAAGCTATATGATGTTCTACACTGAATAAATATCACTCTGAATGGTTTATTACAACTGAGAAAATGAGTAAACTTCAAAAGCAACTACAAAAAATACAGAAATTAATCACTACCACAAAACTGGTATCAACCAAGGGCAAGATTCTAGAGAATCAGGCATGCCAGAAGGTTAAGTATGCACTGGGTAAGAAATCAGGCCCTGTAGCAAACTAAAAGACATGTTCTTCCTCTGCCTCAGCCTCTTAAACTACTTATCTAGAAATTATAGCCTGAAGTTAAGTCCTGTCCCATCTCATTAAGATTCCCTACCACTACACAGTATAAACAACTGGAGAAAATAAATAGTCACATGAATGAGAGGAACATTGAGTAAAACTATTCATGGTGCTTCCCTATATTCTGAGGGAATATAGAAAGTTGCCTCTTACAGGTAGGGTTCACCAGAGGCATATATTCCTCACCACCAGATGTTTTACTAAGGTTTGACTGAAACCAAGTCTCTGAAGATGTACAGCCATCTCAGGTTTTCCAAAGATCACTCACCATTCCCAATCATTGAAGAAGAGGAAAAATAAGATTGTAACACATTAATCTTCCATTTCTTCTTTTTTTTTTTAATTTTGAAATGTAGATTTATTTTCATTCAGTTCAGAATATTTTTTTTCTTTTTTTTAAATTTTATTTTATTTTTAAACTTTACATAATTGTATTAGTTTTGCCAAATATCAAAATGAATCTGCCACAGGTATACATGTGTTCCCCATCCTGAACCCTCCTCCCTCCTCCCTCCCCATACCATCCCTCTGGGTCATCCCAGTGCACCAGCCCCAAGCATCCAGTATCGTGCATCGAACCTGGACTGGCAACTCGTTTCATACATGATATTTTACATGTTTCAATGCCATTCTCCCATATCTTCCCACCCTCTCCCTCTCCCACAGAGTCCATAAGACTCTTCTATACATTCTTGAGTCCTCCTGAGCTATATTACAAACCCAACTACTTATAGTTTCGAATTTTAAGACAGTGATCCCATTATTGTGGCTATAATATAACAGCATATGATAAACTTCTCTGAGTTTTTTTTTTTTTTTTTCAATTCTCAGAGAAGATAAGCTTCCTGTAGAGGGTAACTAGTCTCTCATTTGGATAGTTAGCTTGTTTTATGCATTCCTTATTCCAGCCCTTGAATGAAGAAAAATCAGTGGAGTTTTAGATTCAAACTGCTTTCCAACTTTCTTGATAATACTTAAAAAGTACTTAATTGCTCCAAACTCTGTTTTAAAATCTGTTTCTCATAATTCTAGGGTTCTATGAAGGTGTTTTAAGAGCCCAGGAGATACGGGCTCTTAATATATTAATTAATTAATATTAATATTAATAGCACTTGATATTGTGACTGAGTTTCTTAATCAACTAAAGTAGATCTCCTGTTAATCTTCTATGTAAAGAACCAAATGATAAGTCATAAATATATTTTTATTATAACAACAAAAACGAGATTGAATATCACAATTCTATCATCATGTACAAATGACATGTAGAAAACTTACTAGAAGCCAGGGATTATAAAATTGCTTACTACTATTCCTGATGTTCAAATCATCCTTTTTTGGCTCCTTTAAAACCAAGGGAATGCCTGTTAAACTTAGACTCATTTTAAAATCACAATAGCGGTTAAGAATTAACTCAGTCTCAAAAAAGAATGTATTAATAGGGACATATTTAGTTCACTATTTTCTATCATATGATATGGTAATGCCTGACTTTCCAGGGGTTAGGGAGTTGAGAAATGTAATAATCATGTTAGTTTTTGAAGGGAAAAGAGAGATAAAGCATCATAGGATGGAAATGCAGTGTTATAAAGGACTTACTCTTTATTTCCACAAACTAACCTTCAGTTCAGTTCAGTTCAGTCACTCAGTCGTGTCCGACTCTTTGTGACCCTATGAATCGCAGCAGGCCAGGCCTCCCTGTCCATCACCATCTCCCGGAGTTCACTCAAACTCACATCCATCGAGTCGGTGATGCCATCCAGCCATCTCATCCTCTGTCGTCCCTTTCTCCTCCTGCTCCCAATCCCTCCCAGCATCAGAGTCTTTTCCAATGAGTCAATTCTTCGCATGAGGTGGCCAAAGTACTGGAGTTTCAGCTTCAGCATCATTCCTTCCAAAGAACACCCAGGGCTGATCTCCTTTAGAATGGACTGGTTGGATCTCCTTGCAGTCCAAGGGACTCCTAAAGACTCTTCTCCAACACCACAGTTCAAAAGCATCAATTCTTCGGTGCTCAGCTTTCTTCACAGTCCAACTCTCATATCCATACATGACCACAGGAAAAACCATAGCCTTGACTAGACGAACCTTTGTTGGCAAAGTAATGTCTCTGCTTTTCAATATGCTGTCTAGGTTGGTCATAACTTTTCTTTCAAGGAGTAAGCGTCTTTTAATTTCATGGCTGCAGTCACCATCTGCAGTGATTTTGGAGCCCAAAAAGATTAAGTCTGACATTGTTTCCCACTGTTTCCCCATCTATTTTCCATGAAGTCATGGGACCAGATGCCATGATCTTCGTTTTCTGAAATGTTGAGCTTCAAGCCAACTTTTTCACTCTCCTCTTTCACTTTCATCAAGAGGCTTTTTAGTTCCTCTTCACTTTCTGCCATAGGGTGGTGTCATCTGCATATCTGAGGTTATTGATATTTCTCCCGGCAATCTTGATTCCCACTTGTGCTTCTTTCAGCCCAGCATTTATCATGATGTACTCTGCATATAAGTTAAATAAGCAGGGTGACAATATACAGCCTTGATGTACTCCTTTTCCTATTTGGAACTTAGCCCTTCTGAATTGAGTGCAATCCTGGAGGCAGTGGTCTCTTCATTGTACAAATCTATAAATGTCTGTCCTCTACAGGAATGTATGTCAAATCTCCATCACAAAGTTCAAAAGTGTCAACCTTGGAAAGTCCAATAAGTTAGACTCATTGGCTTCAATTGTCCAAATAAATAGCTTAAGCAGTTTTCCTCAATAAAAGCAGATAAACTATAGTTTGATACCTACTCTTAACAAGAAAAAATGTTAAATAAATGCTTGTATCCACTTGGCATCAATATAGTAAGGACCTACAACACTCCAATAAATAGCAGCTGCTGGTGATCAATGGTGTCTTCTCAGTGAACTGAACCAGCACACGCAGAAGAATAAGCTCAGTGACAAATAGAATGATTGCACTCATTTCAAGAACTTGAGAAAATTTATTTGGTACAAATTTGGTACAAAAAAATTTTATTCTATTTAGGATATACTTCTTGAGATTTTGTTCTCACATATGTTGCAAAATGGTTTACATTATATAAAGAAAATACCCTGGAGTTCACTGTAATAACCAGCATAGAAATCAAATTAATAAAAGACTATATTAAAAGAACATAAACGTTATGATTTCTGACTCCCACAAATGTACTTATAAGAAAGACTTTTAGGAGGCTCTAAAATACTCACAGTAATTTTATTGGTATAGCCTGATTTATTATGTTTTGTTTTACATTATTATAAGAACTATGTTAACATATAATATTTGACATGGAATTGACTAAACAACATCAGCAATACTATTTTTTACTATTATAGTTATTAACTGTTAACCTAATAAGTATTATTGATAAGGAGATAATCTCTATATTGTATAGAATAATTATGGCCACAATAGAATTATTGTGCTAAAATCTCTTCACAATCAATGTCTAGAAGCAGAAGCACAAAACTTAAAGGTAAGATCCTGCAAATGTATATCTGAAATGCTACTTGGAATTTATACCTAAGTTCCCTAATAGGAGGACTATATTTTTCCTAGGTTTGTATGTCCTGATTTGGTTTTATTTTTCAAGGAAAAGGGAACTATTTTGATAAAGTAGCAATCTGAAAAATCTGGTGTATGTTCAGAATCAATGTATAGTCCCATTCCTTTGCTGCAGATTAAATTCTGTGGATTAAAAGAACAAGTCAATTACTTCATTGAGTGAGATAATAAAACTCCCAGATCTCTTGAGTGTTTAAGAACACAGGAAATTTAACAAGTGCCTTACTAAGAGTTTAATCTCAAAAAAAGATATCATCATAGATAAGGAACTATATTTTCTGCCAAAGGAGGACACATGTAAGATCTATGGATAATATGTATGAGCCTTCCCATCTCTTTTTGTACCCTATATGTAGATTCATCTACTACACATTATTCTACCTTCAGTGGTTTTGCTGTCAGCTCCCATTTTCTGCTTCCAGCATTCATCCTCCTGATTCAAAAACATCCCTTTAGCACATCATTCCTAATTAGATGATTAGTTCTTGGAAGGGCAGGAGATAAGTCATTTGCATAACTTAATCATAAATTGAAGTTAAAGATACAGATTTTGCTGTTCGTTTGTACAATTATCTTCCTCAGCCTGGGGGCGCTTAGACATTAATGTGATTAAACAGTATTTCTGCAAACAGGCAACTGTGTCCTCTATTAAAGCAAGGCTAGAGGCAAATGAAAAATTAATTTCAGAAGACAATCCATTTTATTCTACATGACTGTAATAAATAACAGCCCATCTGTAGACAACTCATTAAGCCTTGGGAGAGTACATGTGTCACAAACTCTAAATGACACACAATGCTGAATTTTGCACCAAAATAGAACTAGTAATAAGTGGCCTACCAGCTTCCATATCAGCCTAGTAAGTCAACAGACAAGAATTTCCTAGAAAATGAAGTGCATACACTGTCACTCGCAGTCAGTCAGTTAATTACTACTAGTAGCAAAAGCTTCTGAAAACTGGTTAATTTTATTCTGGAATTTGCTCTTTTTCTTGTGTTCTGAATGTATGTATATGTGTATGTTCACACGTATTACTGTGATACCACTTTCACTAATAAGAGCTAACATTTACTGAGCTCTTATTATATGCTAAGCATTTTTTGTACATTATCTTAATTAACCTTAACCCCATAAGTTATGTAACTAATAGTATCCCCATTTTAGATGAAAAAGCTGAGGCTTAAATGATCGTACATCTAGAAAGTGTTAGAACAAATGTGGCTATCTAAGACAGAATAATAATTCCCTAGGCTTTCATTGTTCAAGAGGAGCTATCAATCAGAATCAGAAAAATACACCTCTTTGGTATAACAATAAATTTCCTTAAAATATGAACAGTTTCACTAAGTAAATACATTAAATTACAATAAATCATAGTTACACTGTCAAAGCAACAAACTGAATACATTTTGAGTACTTACACCCATGTACCACATTAGGCACTATGAATGATAAAACAACACATCAGACTATTCTTGAAGTTGAGGAATTTGGAAGCTACTTGGGGAGGGAGAAAACACATGCAGCTTAAAACAATTTATAATATGAGAAGGAAGAGCAGGAGGAGGAGGTGGAGCAGGGGAAGGGGAAGAGAAAGGAGGAGGAGAGGAAATAAGAAGAAAAGATATGGACACCTTATCTTTGACAAAGAAGGCAAGAATATACAATGGAGAAAAGACAATCTCTTTAACAAGTGGTGCTGGGAAAACTGGTCAACCACTTATAAAAGAATGAAATTGGAACACTGTCTAACACCATACACAAAAATAAACTCAAAATGGATTAAAGATCTAAACATAAGACCAGAAACTATAAAACTCTTAGAGGAGAACATAGGCAAAACACTCTCCGACATAAATCACAGCAGGATCCTCTATGACCCACCTCCCAGAATATTGGAAATAAAAGCAAAAATAAACAAATTGGATCTAGTTAAACTTAAAAGCTTCTGCACAACAAAAGAAACTATAAGCAAGGTGAAAAGACAGCCTTCAGAATGGGAGAAAATAATAACAAATGAAGCAATTGATAAACAACTAATCTCAAAAATATACAAACAACTCCTGCAGCTCAATTCCAGAAAAATAAACGACCCAATCAAAAAATGGGCCAAAGAACTAAATAGACATTTCTCCAAAGAAGACATACAGATGGCTAACAAACACATGAAAAAATGCTCAACATCACTCATTATCAGAGAAATGCAAATCAAAACCACTATGAGGTACCATTTCACGCCAGTCAAAATGGCTGCTATCCAACAGTCTACAAACAATAAATGCTGGAGAGGATGTGCAGAAAACGGAACCCTCTTACACTATTGGAGGAAATGCAAACTAGTACAGCCATTATGGAGAACAATGTGGAGATTCCTTAAAAAACTGGAAATAGAACTGCCATATGACCCAGCAATCCCACTGCTGGGCATACACACTGAGGAAACCAGAATTGAAAGAGACACGTGTACCCCAAATTCATCGCAGCACTGTTTATAATAGCCAGGACATGGAAGCAACCTAGATGTCCATCAGCAGATGAATGGATAAGATAGCTTTGGTACATATACACAATGGAGTATTCAGTTCAGTTCAGTCGCTCAGTCGTGTCTGACTCTTTGCGACCACATGAATTGCAGCACGCCAGGCCTCCCTGTCCATCACCAACTCCCGGAGTTCACTGAGATTCACGTCCATTGAGTCAGTGATGCCATCCAGCCATCTCATCCTCTGTCGTCCCCTTCTCCTCTTGCCCCCAATCCCTCCCAGCATCAGAGTCTTTTCCAATGAGTCAACTCTTCGCATGAGGCAGCCAAAGTACTGGAGTTTCAGCTTCAGCATCATTCCCTCCAAAGAAATCCCAGGGCTGATCTCCTTCAGAATGGACTGGTTGGATCTCCCTGCAGTCCAAGGGACTCTCAAGAGTCTTCTCCAACACCACAGTTCAAAAGAATCAATTCTTTGGGGCTCAGTCTTCTTCAAAGTCCAACTCTCACATCCATACATGACCACAGGAAAAATCATAGCCTTGACTAGACGGACCTTTGTTGGCAAAGTAATGTCTCTGTTTTTGAATATGCTATCTAGGTTGGTCATAACTTTCTTTCCAAGGAGTAAGCGTCTTTTAATTTCATGGCTGCAGTCACCATCTGCAGTGATTTTGGAGCCCAAAAAGATAAAGGCTGACACTGTTTCCACTGTTTCACCATCTATTTCCCATGAAGTGATGGGACCAGATGCCATGATCTTCGTTTTCTGAATGTTGAGCTTTAAGCCAACTTTTTCACTCTCCACTTTCACTTTCATCAAGAGGCTTTTGAGTTCCTCTTCACCTTCTGCCATAAGGGTGGTGTCATCTGCATATCTGAGGTTATTGATATTTCTCACGGCAATCTTGATTCCAGCTTGTGTTTCTTCCAGTCCAGCGTTTCTCATGATGTACTCTGCATAGAAGTTAAATGAGCAGGGTGACAATATACAGCCTTGACATAGTCCTTTTCCTATTTGGAACCAGTCTGTTGTTCCATGTCCAGTTCTAACTGTTGCTTCTTGACCTGCATATAGGTTTCTCAAGAGGCAGGTCAGGTCGTCTGGTATTCCCATCTCTTGAAGAATTTTCCACAGTTTATTGGGATCCACACAGTCAAAGGCTTTGGCATAGTCAATAAAGCAGAAATAGATGATTCTCTGGAACTCTCTTGCTTTTTCCATGATCCAGCGGATGTTGGCAATTTGATCTCTGTTTCCTCTGCCTTTTCTAAAACCAGCTTGAACATCAGGAAGTTCACGGTTCACGTATTGCTCAAGCCTGGCCTGGAGAATTTTGAGCATTACTTTACTAGCATGTGAGATGAGTGCAATTGTTTGGTAGTTTGAGCATTCTTTGGCATTGCCTTTCTTTGGGATTGGAATGAAAACTGACCTTTTCCAGTCCTGTGGCCACTGCTGAGTTTTCCAAATTTGCTGGCATATTGAGTGCAACACTTTCACAGCATCATCTTTCAGGATTTGAAATAGCTCAACTGGAATTCCATCACCTCCACTACCTTTGTTCGTAGTGATGCTTTCTAAGGCCCACTTGACCTCACATTCCAGGATGTCAGGCTCTAGATGAGTGATCACACCATCGTGATTATCTGGGTCATGAAGATCTTTTTTGTACAGTTCTTCTGTGTATTCTTGCCACCTCTTCTTAATATATTCTGCTTCTGTTAGGTCCATACCATTTCTGTCCTTTATCGAGCCCATCTTTGCATGAAATGTCCCCTTGGTATCTCTGATTTTCTTAAAGAGATCTCTAGTCTTTCCCATTCTATTGTTTTCCTCTATTTCTTTGCATTGATCGCTGAAGAAGGCTTTCTTATCTCTTCTTGCTCTTCTTTGGAACTCTGCATTCAAATGCTTATATCTTTCCTCTTCTCCTTTGCTGTTCACTTCTCTTCTTTTCACAGCTATTTGTAAGGCCTCCCCAGACAGCCATTTTGCTTTTTTGCATTTCTTTTCCATGGGGATGGTCTTGATCCCTGTCTCCTGTACAATATCCCAGACCTCATTCCATAGTTCATCAGGCACTCTATCTATCAGATCTAGGCCCTTAAATTTATTTCTCACTTCCACTGTATAATCATAAGGGATTTGATTTAGGTCACTCAGCCATTAAAAAGAACACATTTGAATCAGTTCTCATGAGGTGGATGAAACTGGAGCCGATTATACAAAGTGAAGTAAGCCAGAAAGAAAAACACCAATACAGTATACTAATGCCTATATATGGAATTTAGAAAGATGGTAACAATAACCCTGTATGCGAGACAGCAAAGGAGACACAGATGTATAGAACAGTCTTTTGGACTCTGTGAGAGGGAGGGGGGGATGATTTGGGAGAATGGCATTGAAACATGTATAATATCATATAAGAAATGAATCGCCAGTCCAGGTTTGATGCAGGATAGAGGATGCTTGGGGCTGGTGTACTGGGATGACCCAGAGGGATGGTATGGGGAGGGAGGTGGGAGGGGGGTTCAGGATTGGGAACATGTGTACACCTGTGACAGTTTACATACTTCAGTTTACTTCCATTCAGTTTTAACAAATCTGCCAATGATTTATACTTGAATAAAATATTCATTTGAAGTTCTAATCTCATCAAATTTGAAATATGGGGCAGGATGAGTAATCACTTGTTCCTTTTGTGGAATACATATTAGGGTCCTAATGCCTAAAATAGTCTTTCCACAACATTTTGCACAGACTATCCTGACTGAGATAACCCAAAGTATAGTGTATGCACATGTCTCTTTTCAGTGCTATATAAAGAAGGGAAACAAGTTTTTTTTTTAATCAACCCAATGGGCTAAAATCAAATTTTAACAATGGAACTGCATTTTTCTCCTAAACAAGTCTTAATAACAGATGTTACTACATATGGCTTCCCTTGCTCTTCTCCAGCTGCAGAAATTAAAACTCAGAATCAGTGACAGAATCTATTCGTTTGCAAATGCTGACCAAACTCTTCTTCCCAACCACTCTATTAACATACCAGGTGAATGTCTGGGCATACCCCATCAGAGAAACTTTGTTTCCTAGGTAATTAATAAGGAATTAAGATTGGGATCACCAACTTCTTAGCTTTGCTCTGCTATGATTTCACATGAGAACCTCATGTTTAAAGCTTAACTATTTCTTCATCATTAAACCTCCAAGGTCACAGAAATCCCAAGAGTAGTCAAAGAGTAGTGAGGAGAAGTAGTGACTACAGCAGAAGCTGTTTAAGTATTTAGATTCCATGTGAGGTTAATAATGCATGAATCAGAGAACAGCAGGTGTTAAACATACATTGATTGGGTTTCTGCCACTTTGAAAGCATTATAAACACTCTATAAGTAAAGAACCATGACAATTTCCTAGTTCTGGACCATGCCTAGAAGCTTTGTAGTACTCTGCTTAGAAAATACTAGTGTGTTGAAATGAAAGTAGGAACTTAATGCATTCTTTCTGAGTATATGACATACTAATAAGATCAACAAACACACAGCCTAGGACCAAGAATGCTTCTGGTATAAAATCAGTTCATAATAAAATGAAGTATATCACCTATTATAGAATAATGTTAATTACAAATGAAATAAACCAAACATTATTTCAATTATTTAAATATTATTTTTCACCATATTCTTCAAGACAGCTGAACTGAAACATAGCACACCCATGGCAAAACAGGAATTATTAAGTATTCGTACCTTCATAATATAGTGAATGTGGTTATTTCTAAAGAATGCATTTGTCAAATTGAACTCCCTGGGTTCTTAATTCCAGTAACTTAATTTTAATTTTTTTAGAAAGTAAGTTAAATAGTTTTTAACAAAGCATACTCTAATAGCATTACTATATGTACTACAAAATTTGAAATACATCAAGACTCCTCTCTTAATCCTTAGCAATTTCAGTGAACAATGTATATACATAGATGACATGACCAGCACTCTAGTCTTTCAGTTTTGATGACATGACCAACACTCTTCTCCTTCAAAGATCTTGTTCTCTTTACTCTGTCACTCATGCTCATGGCTATACCCTAAGTTCTGTAATTACCGGGAATTTCAACTCCTCCATATTCTTAATTTCAGGCATCCTACCCTCTGACCACAACTACTTCTGCTTCACTCCTTCTAGTACTCCAATTCCAAAAATTATTTGACCTCTTTTTGGAACCTCCAATTCATTGATATTACCAGCTTTTTACTGTATCTCACTTTCTTGAAATCCTCTTTTTTCCTTACCAGTTTAAAACTTGTTGTCACTCATTATAATCACTTTTTGCATAAAGCCTCAACTGTCTTGCACCCTCTGGTTTTGCTATACTCATAGGACTTAGCAAAACCACAGTTTTTTATTAAATTCAATTATTTGCCTTTGCAGCAAAACTGATGCAGTTCTATATGGTGGAAATAAAATACACAACCATACTGACCATTTTGAATTTCTGATCAAAAACCTCAGTGGGCATTTAATATGGCCTGGCAATCATACTAAACTTTTAAGTAGTTTTCTCTCCTACTCATATAGATGGCTATTTCACATTTTGCCTTTCTCCTCAAATCTCCAAAACTTCCTTTCCAATCCTCATTCTTAACGAATGACTTGTTTCCCACTCCACTGGGAAAGTTGAAACAATCAGAAAAGGTCTTTCATGGAGTCCTTAAACCAGAGCAACCAAAATCTGCACCATCTGTTAATGAAAATACACTAACCTTGCTCCTACCTCTGCTTGTGCACTAGATCCTATCTGCTCTCTCCTATTCAAGAATATCACTTCAGGGACTTCTCTGGTGATCCAGTGGTTAAGAATCTGCCTGCCAAGGCCGGGGACACAAGTTGGATCCCTGGTCTGGGAAAATCCCACATGCTGCAGGGCAACCAAGCCCATGCATCACGACTACTGAATCCTTCATGCTCTGGAGCCCACTCACCACAACTACTGAAGCCAGCATGCCCTAGAGCCCATGCTCTGCAATAGGAGAAGCTATCTCAATGGGAAGCCTGCACCACAACTACAGAGTAGCCCCCACTCGAGGCAACTAGAGAAAGCCCAAGCAAAGTAACAAAGACCCAATGCAGCCAAAAATAAAATTAATAAATATTCCCTTTTAAAAAAAGAATATCACTTCACCAATACTACAACATCATTTTTCTTAATTTCTAATGTATTATTTCTAATAGCCCATGCTATAACCTCTTATTTCATTCTTTTTTTTTTTTTTTCCTTACCGGACTGCAGCAGGTTTAATAGTGGCCCCAAGGATATGCCCAAGTTGTAACCCCCAGAACCTACAAAGAGGACCTGATTTGGAAAAACAATCTTTGTACATGTGACTGTGGATTTTGAGAGGAGATCAATCTGGATTAAGGTGGGCCTGTGTTTGTGCTCTGCTGCTCAGTTGTGTTGACTCTTTGTGACCCCATGAGCTGTAGCCTGCCAGACTCCTCTGTCCATAGACTTTTCCAGGCAGCAATACTGGGGTGGATTGCCATTTCCTATTCCACTCTTATTTCATTCTCCCCTACTCTCAGGCTACTCCCTCCCACCTGGAAACAATTATCTATACACTCTGCTTCCAATTCACCTCCTCCTGATCTCTCTTAAACACATCACTTAGACTTTTCATTCTTATTATTCTACTAAAACTGCTCTCATAAAGCTCACTAATGACTTCCATTTCTATATCTAATGGCCAATGTTCAGTCATGGCTTTTGGCTTATCAACAGCATTTGATATGGTTGATCACTGCCTCCTTTTTGATACATTTTTTTGTGCTTAGCTTTTTTTTTCTTTAATTTTATTTTATTTTTAAACTTTACAAAATTGTATTAGTTTTGCCAAATATCAAAATGAATCCGCCACAGGTATACATGTGTTCCCCATCCTGAACCCTCCTCCCTCCCCATACCATCCCTCTGGGTTGTCCCAGTGCACCAGCCCCAAGCATCCAGTATCGTGCATCAAACCTGGACTGGCAACTCGTTTCATATATGATATTTTACATGTTTCAGTGCCATTCTCCCAAATCTTTCCACCCTCTCCCTCTCCCACAGAGTCCATAAGACTGTTCTATAACATCATTCTCCCTTGGTATTCCTCCTACTTCACTGCATGTTCCTTAGGCTTTTGTTAGTTTCTCTTTTCCCTAATCTCTTTATCTTGGTGAGACCCAGAACTTAGTACTTAAAACTCTTCTTTTTTCTATGTATGGTCACTCCTGTCCAAAATTTGTGTTTCCTGTTTAGATATTTCTTTCAAACACCAGACTATATATATATATATATATATATATATATCTCCAATGACTACTATAAAAGGCTGAAAAGGCTAAAATGCATCTAAAAACTAACACATATAAAACTGAACACCTGAACTTTCTCCTCAAACCTGCTCCACATACAGCCTTCCCCTTCACAAATGATGGAAAACTCATCTTTCCAGTTGCTCAGACCAAAATCTTGGGAGTTTTCTGTGACTCTTCTTTTGCTCACACTCAGTATATAGTTCCTAGCTCAGTCAGAAAATTCTGTTGGTTTTATTTTCAAAACTTATCCAGAATCTGACCAATTCTTACTATCTATACTCTATCACCAGAGAAGGCAATGGCACGCCACTCCAGTACTCTTGCCTGGAAAAGCCCATGGTTGGAGGAGCCTGGTAGGCTGCAGTCCATGGTGTCGCTAAGAGTCAGACACAACTGAATGGCTTCACTTTCACTTTTCACTTTCATGCATTGGAGAAGGAAATGGCAACCCACTCCAGTGTTCTTGCCTGGAGAACCCCAGGGACAGAGGAGCCTGGTGGACTGCCATCTATGGGGTTGCACAGAGTCAGATATGACTGAAGCAACTTAGCAGCAGCAGCATACTCTATCACAATGGTCTAAGCCACCACCATCTCTCTCCTTGTTCACTGCAGTAGCATCATAACTGCTTCTACATTGCCCCCATTTGAAGCCTGTTCTCAATCTAGTAGCCAGTCATCATTTAGAAACCTAGGTCAAATCATGTGATAGTCATGCTGAAAACTCTGCAGTGACTCCCTATTTCATTCAAAGTCCTCAAAATGTCCTAAAAGGTCCTATATAACCCCCTCCAAACATTACCATTTAGATCTTGTTCTTACTATTCCCCTCAATCACTTCACTCCAGCCAAACTAGCCTCCTTACTATTCCTCAATCCTACTAGCCATGCTATTAGCCAAAGCCATGTTTTCGGGCTTTTGGTCAAACTGTTTTCTCAGCCTGAAACACTTTCCTCAGATTTGGCTAGGCTAACACCCCTCTGTGAACAAAGCTCATGTTCTCAATGAGGCCTATAGTACCCATTCTATTTAAAACTGCAACCAACTCCAGTCCTGCCTGCCATACCCTTACTTTGCTCTATTTGCTCTATATTTTCCATAGCACTTACCACCTTCTAACATACAGTATTATTTACTTATTTATTATGCATACTGTTTATTGTCTTCCTCATCCATACTACCAGGTGGCTCAGTGTAAAGAATCCACCTGCCAATGCAGGACACATTGGTTCGATCCCTGGGTTGAGAAGATCCCCTGGAGAAGGGAATGGCAACCCACTCCAGTATTCTTGCCTGGAGAATCCCATGGACAGGAGACTGGAAGGCTACAGTCCATGCAGTCGCAAAGAGTCAGACACAACTTAGCAACTGAGCCACCCACACGCATCCATACCACCATACCCTAGAATATAATCCTCTTCTCAGGGACAAGAATCTTTATTTTTAACAAATATATCCCAAGCACCTAGAAGAATGCTTGACACAGAATAGTCACTCAACAGCTATCTGATGAATGAATGAACAACTAGTAATCTTTTTTATGTGTTTATGCCTTGTCTCTACAGTAAGATTTAAATCTCTCTGAACTTACCAACCAATGCTAGCATAGTATTTCAGACACAAGAGACAATTCGTATTTTAGTAACAATTAATAGATCCCACCATCATAAATTCTTTCAATATTATGCTTTGATGAACTACTGACATTCCTACACACTTTCTTGAATTACTATTCCTTTCACTTTTCCATTCAAAATGTTAAGTTTTTGTTGATTCCCAAAATCTTTCTGTACATGTATATGGAACTGAATCTCAACAGAGGGAGTTCAGTTACTACATTTCTGAAAACATCATCATTAAAAATCAGTATGTCCCATCAAGCATGCACCCTGAAGACATTCTAGGGAAGCTCCTGTGTAGTGCCTCTCTTTCTTACTAGTTTATCTCTATCTCCCACCACTAGTTTTTCCATAATTTCCTGACTATCTGCAACAATCCACCCCCAAACAAAACTTTTTTTTCAAGTTTGTCTCTCAAGACTGAATACTTCAGAGACAACATAGAGAGCATAATGTACCAGAGGAGATAAAACAGAAGCTTAGGTCCAAGGACTGTATCTGCCTGTACTAGATTCTATGGCCTTAAGCAATTCATTTTCTTTACCTATATTTCAATTTTCTCTCCTAAATTCACAATCAGATGACATGCTTTGTAGAATTGCTGTGAGGATAAATGCAGGTAGTGTATGATTAAGCTTTGCAGCCTGTGAACTTCTGCACAAATTTAAGTCACTATTATTGCCTAGAAGCACTATAAGTTTCATTATAACTATGGATGATGCTGATTAAGCATTGAGAGGAAAAAGAGTCTAAATGACATTAAGTGATGCCCAGAAGTATCGTGTTGTACAGTGATCAGCCATCTGTTTATTAAAAATTTAGAAATTTCACAACAAAATTATAAAAATAAATTAAGAATTAGATTAAATGAGCTAATGTATATGAAATCACTATATAAACTGTAAACCAGTACATACATGTAAAGTTTTTACTATTACACCTAGCTAGTAATTTTAAACTTCCAGATATATTTTCAGGGAGAAGGCATGAAGGAAATATTTAAACTTTACTGTACTTATTAACTATAAAAATGCCACTTTGATGTTCTTTAATTCAAATTTTAATGTTCATTAAATAATATTGAATGCAGTGGTTCAAATTACTCCCTAAAATGCAAACTTAATCTTGAATACCATAAAAACTTCACACACATACCCAAAGGCAAAATGTAACCCTTTTTAATAAATTCATACTCAACATGTGTTTCAAAAATGTGCTATGGCAAGCTAGAATCAGGCTAATAGACCAATAATAGTAAGGCAACTTACAGAGGAAATATAGTTGGACACTGCATAAAATATTTTAGAAACTAATGTAACATTTATTAGTATAGTAAAGGAATATTATTTTAGTGTCAACACACATGCAAATATTCTGTCATGGTTTCAAATACTACTAGCTCACCTCAAATAGAATAACATTTCCACATTTTGTCTTTAGTGTTTTTATTTTTTCTCACAGCTAATATTTTTATACTTTCTGTTCCCATTCATGAATCTGCTTAAACTAACCACTAGAATAAAATGAATGCAATTAAAGGAAATAATTCATTCAACAGATCTGTGGAAAGGCCTTCCTCAGTCCACATTATGCTACCTACTTCTCATCTGTCATCTAAATATTAATAATTCCTGATCCATTCAATATTTCCATGAGAAATATTTTCTCATCAAGTTTTCTTCACTCTTATTTATCTTCATTCCTTTGTTCATGCCTAAATGGTACTACATCAATGCTGCTGCTGCTAAGTCACTTCAGTCGTGTCTGACTCTGTACAACCCCATAGACGGCAGCCCACCAGGCTCTGCCGTCCCTGGGATTCCCCAGGCAAGAACACTGGAGTGGGTTGCCATTTCCTTCTCCAATGCATGAAAGTGAAAAGTGAAAGTGAAGTTGCTCAGTCATGTCTGACTCTTTGAGACCCCATGGACTGCAGCCTACCAGGCACCTCCATTCATGGGATTTTCGAGGCAAGAGTACTGGAGTGGGGTGCCATCACCTTCTCCGACATCAATGCTAGCATGACCCAAAGTATATAGTTCTCCTATGTTTAAAATCAAGAGTCCTCCTAATTGGACAGAAAACTTGAAAGTCTTGAGCTCCATGGCCCCTTCTTTGATGGACACTTTTACATTTTTTCCACTAATACAGAAAAAGACCTAAAAATCTGAATTTCTTGAATTGTATTTACATTTAAAAACTGAGAGCCCACTTGGGGGAAAAAAAATTATGAAACAATACACAGAAGAGCAGTTATTCAATTCACTGGGGCTAAACTGAAAAGAATAAGAAAAGCTTTAGACTCTGGCAGAATGGAGATTATGTAAACATACAACCTCATGAAAAAGAATATCGCCCTGAAATAACAAAAATCTGTCAGTCTCCTAGTATGACAAGGACCAATCCAAAACAAATGCAAGAAAGTGGTGATCCTACAGTACTTGTATCAATTAAGCTCTGGAACAGTTACTACTCTCTTCAGAGACCACAGTACTCAACTTGTACCCATCATCAAAATGGCCACTCTTGCAGGACATGATCAGCATTCCATTTTTCAAACTGCAAGTGGAATGTCAATTAATTTTTCCAATCACAGAGTAGAAACACTTCACAAAAATTTGATTTAGCACTATACTCATCAGTGTGTTTTAACTCAAAAGCCATGATTCCTCTGATGTCAACACATGTTTATTTAACTTATAGTGAAAGTCACTCAGTCGTGTCCAACTCTTTGTGACCCGATGGACTATACAGTCCATGGAATTCTCCAGGCCAGAATACTGAAGTGGGTAGCTTTTCCATTCTCCAGAGGATTTTCCTATCCCAGGGATTGAATCCAGGTCTCCCGCATTGCAGGTGGATTCTTTACCAGCTGAGCCACAAGGGAAGCCCCTATTAAATGGTAGATAGTTGTTTAGGGGTCCTAAGCACAGGAAACAAGGTTAAAGCCAACAACTGAACTCATGCAGTTTTCCAGGTTTTGATCTGCTAATAACTATAATGAGTACAGCATCCACTAAATGGATAAATGTTTACATAGAGAATATAAGAATAAATTCAAACAAAATATACTAATTTAGTTAAGCACTAACATGATCCAGTACACAGCTGTTAGCTATGACATATAAGCTCAATGTCTGTTTATGCTTTGTTCATTTCAGATGTTTTCTACATGAAGCATTTAATTTCAGATTGAATTCAACCTTAGTATGTTTCTGGTCTATCTCTCCTTCCCACCAGCGAATATTTATAAAATGCAAATACAATTTAATAGTAGAATAAGCAAGATAAATTTAAACAGGTACCATAAACATTGCATAATGTACTACAAAGCCTAATTAATGTTATGTTAATTTTCCACAATTTTGAATTGCATACATCATTTACTGTTCCTTGCATTAATGTAGGTTAGCTGAGAGTCAACCATATAACAATAAAATTCTACCTAGGTAATCTGGAGATGAGATGAAGAATTTGGATAATTCTTAAGATCACTCCTCTCTCCTTGATAAGTAGCCCAGTACAGACTAATAGTAGGAACTTATTTAATATTTGTTGAAGTGAAGTGACAAATGGGTTGAACTGGAAATATATAATATATACATATGACATATACATACACACACATATATACACTATATATATTATATGTATATGTGTATTCAAATTGAATATTCTAATTGAGTTATAAAATGAGAGCAAAAATTTGTGTACTGTGCATAAAATGTACTATGCATGAAATTCCTTTGTATGAATGAACTCCCCTTTTGTCTTCCTCAAGTAAAAACCCAGAGGGTACTCATAAACTTTTTACAAATTACATTTATAAGTTTAGCAGATCGTAGGCTATTTTCAAGGCAGAAAGCTTAATATTGACATTTAATTATAGATGTTTATAATTTTCCAGAGTTATTTATGTTTAAATGTAATACATGCAAGGGTCAATGTACTCTGAACAAATAAAAACAAATAATTTTTTCTCATCTCTGCTTTAATTTTTGGCACATAATATTGTATAGGACTACATGTAAAAGCATATCAAACTCTTAAACTTGAGAATCTATTTAAAACTAACATAAACGAAGGCAAGCTTTTTTACATGGGGAAAAAAAACCCATGTTTTTCTAATCCACAGTTATACATTCTACTATAAAAACTTGTGTTGTCCACTACTATAAAAACTTTATTGTCCAAAATAAAAACTCATAGAATAACTAATTTTATGAATTTTTAAGGACTCATACCCCTTGCAAAAATACTATATGTCAGAGAAAAGATACTAAAGTGAATTAACTGCAGCCATTCTTAAATGGAAATACATATTTTATTCCCAGTTCCTCTTGATGAGTATTTTATATAGTTATATCATAAGTAAAACATAAAACTAAAATATTTTATATATTAATAGCTATTTTTAGTTTGACCTTTCTGGTATAATTCTAAAGACTGAAAAAATTCTAGTGTTACTGATATAGCACGCAGGCAGATACAAGATATTTAAGGATTATTCAACAATGGATAAGGCAAAAATTTGTAATCTCAAAGATTTCACAATTTAACAAATATAAAAGGGGGATATAGACTTTATATACCCTAAGCTAAAGACAGCATGATTCCAGAATATAAGCTCCATGAGAGAAGAGACTGTGGTGTTCACTCTCTTCACCTAGAACACTGCCTGGCACCACAGAATATACTGTATACACACACAAACACACACTCCATTATGACAAATCTAATCATGAGAGATCAAAATTATTGTGAAGATATTTTTATTTATTTAAATTCTAATAATTAAGTGGACAAAATAAGTTTTCCAAATGTCTACAGATTAAAGAAAATATTTCAATAAAGATACTCACACTAGGGTCTAACTTATGTCCTCCAGAGAACTATTTCAGGTGAATTCCCCTTGAGATTTTGTAATTAAAATTCCTTGGATTGAATTCAAGGGGGAAACCATATCATAAAGCATCCCACCATATTGTCTATAGTGTTATATAAAGCAAGCCCTCAGTGTCTGAATGTTTATTATCCTTTCAGAAGGATCAAGGCCTAACATACATATATAATCACATTTTATGGATGGTCACATTGCAATTTTTATGCCATTTCTGTGAATTTGATGTGCTTTAATATGGCATTAAACTCAACATTCTTAAAATAGGTACTGTGTAAATAGCACCTATGTATCCTACTGTCAAAAGCCATTAAGAAATAGTATAGTCTTATATGATAATTAAGTCTGAATTTTTTTAATGTTTTTATTGCAATAAAACAGGGAGCCTCACAATTGATGTATAGTGTAGATAATGCATTAACAAATGTGCTATAAAATAAATTTATCTAAATATCGTTTATGATGATATTACTATATTTCTTAAATAAGCAAGTAAGAGACAAACTTCTTCCAAAATAACTAAAAGCTCCGAATCATATTGCTGTAAGCTATAATGGTTATAACTGTTAATCCAATACACCTTTTATACAAACCCATAAACACATGAGTGGAAAAATAGCACAGATGTTCATCTCTAATGCAATTTCCATTCAATTTCCTAAGTGCGGTCCCTGTGTGCAAACTAGCTTAACGTTATGTTTAGCTTGTAAATTCTTTAAATAAATAATGAATGCAATAAAACTAGGAGATCAATAGCAAGCTGAGAAATCATAAAAAAAAAAAAAAAGCCCTTTGTATTCAGGCTGTTGCCCATTTCAAACTTTAATCTGGAGACAGATCAATATTACTTTTTTCTTTTTAACATCACATAAATAGCAGATAGACTAAATGTAGACTAAATGCTGTTACCAGCTAGCAGTTGCCAGCAATCTGATAAGATCATTGGACACAATTACAATTGAATGTTTTATACCTTAACATACACACTACATTATACACTATTAAGCAACTTGTTTAAAGATAAAAAAGGTTATTTAGCAATAAAAATACCATGTTTCATTATTTTTTAAACTGCAGCAGTTTAATTACAAAGTTTTCACCACGATTTGATCTAATAAACTAAATAATTGTAATGAGTTAGAATAGTACCTGCATATGAGTAGTTTCAACCTCAGGGGTCTTAGATGAAAGGAAATGTTACTCTTCAAAATTAATTACACCTGAAAAAGTTAAGCTGTTCCTTTAATTGGAGGTGAGGGGGGGCAGACACTTCATGCAAATTTGTATTGCAATTGAATGAGTCCTGAAATTATTCAAGAAGAAAATAAATCACTATATTCCTCTTTCTATTCACAAACTATAGATAGAATGGAGGAAAACCCTCTTCTTACCAACTCATTTTTTATAAACACTTTGAAAAAATATCAAAAGTCAACTGCCTGGTTTAAGTGCTGATATCAAGTAGTATAAATCTAAATCATTGAGAATCATTTTATAGTAGTATTAGAACATCTCCTATGGGTTTTCACTAAAAGAAAATATCAAGAAGTCATACTTTCTTTACAGATACATTTCATTTAAACATTCTAATTTCATATAATAGATTTGTATAGCTTTAATGTACATGTGAAAATTTTATGCCATGATTAGAAATGGTTTTATAATGGAATTAAATTTTTAGGATTAGTGTCTTTTTATAATTGTACATTTTATGTAACTACTTAGGTTTTTTTTAAGCACAGCAATTTGTGCAAAGAATTCTAATGAGAAGAATAAATGTGTACGTGTACATGACTGTATTCATTAAACAAATGTGAATTAGGTGCCTAAATGTATATGATACCAGGCTTACTAAAATTTTACTATAAATATTACTGAAGTTAAAAATAACTCCTCAGAAATTATTATTACAAATCCAAGGTTTTGTTTTATGTAACAAATTCAGTTTTATTTTAGGGATATCATTTTAGATAGTGATAAATGTATCCATTTGCTATTTAGCTATGTTATATTCAATTCTGCATAAATCAATGTATACCACATCTTACATTCTCCATATAATAATTTTACCAATTCTAATATATAAATTTATCTTTATAGAAGGATGTGGCAAGACCTCACAATGAAGACATTCCCACAGTTTAAGCAAAACAGAAAAAAAAAGCTAACTCTTGTCCATAACTTATTCAACTTACTTATAAACTTCTTTTTAAATTATACTGCAAATCATAACATGTATCCTAAGCTTCCAAGATTAGCCTCACACCACAGATAAAAATATCCTGAAGAATTTGAGACGTCAACAGTATCAGTTAATAGTTTCCTGTTTTCCTATTCTAATAAAGCTAACAGTAAAAATTTTGATGGAAGAATACTGTAAAGGCCTGCAAAGAGAACTACCTCTGAGAGTTGATTTTTAAAAATATACATTCTTCAGAAAGTTGAAGAAAAAAAATTGAATATCCTTTCTAAAATTTGTATTTTCAAGCATCAAAGATTAACTTTAAAAGTTGTAACACTGACAACATTAAACTCAAAATATTTTCAACAATTAACACAATTGTTTCTCTCCAAAAACCAAGGCAATGATGCCATGGATGAAATGAAATAAAACATGATAGTGAATATAGTAAATGCAGGTAGGTAATAAAGTTCACTAGAGTTATACAAAGAGCCTTTCAGTGTGCATATGTGTTTCTATAGTTTAAGAAAGTAAATTATAAAAGTAGAATTTATTGTTACTGAATGATTTTTAATTTACAATTACCCAAACTATAAACAGCTGTGATATACTAAAATAAACTTTTCTAAGATTTTCAGCACTCTAAAGTGAGGAAATGATGAATACACAATGGACAAGCTGTCTCCTTACTACTAAAAAGAAATATTAAATCCTGAAGTTCTAAATCCTTTGGTAAGAGTATATTGCAAAGAAGAAGCTTATTAGTAAGGATTTAAAAGCTAACACCCTTCTGTAATCAATTTAGATACTGCATTATTCTATTTATAGTGATACTTTCAATGTGTTCCAATCATATATTACTTATTCTCATTTTTCCGACCATGATTAAATATTAATGTGGAGGCACTATTTATTAAGCAGATACCCTATATTTAGGTTTTAAGATATTGATTTCCACCATTTTGGAAGAGTTAATATAGCATGAAAATTAAGAATCTTTCCCATGAAGAAACTTATGATTGGTTAGATATTTTTCTTTGATTCCTAAATAAAATAAAATAAAATAAATTTAGTTGTTCTAAAGTAGAAAATGGAAAAAGGGATGCCACCACTTTAAAAGCTTCGATCTCTCTGACATTGCTGGCAGTATATGGGAACATTAATGCATCTGTCATGATAACAAGCTAAGAATAACATCTAGACATCAAACCGAGCAGAGAATCCATCTAAAGTGATTCATTCAGATCTGTCTCATTGATTTATTAAACACAAGGCAACATCTGCAGCCTCACAGAGCTGCTTGGTGAAATTAATGCAAGATCAATTCAAATGGAAAAAAGTGTAAAAGAGATAAATCAAAACACAATTTGCATGCAGTTCCACAATCAGGCTTATTGGGTGCAAATGTTCAATTTCCCTAGCAAAGCAAATATGTTTAAATGTTGTTTTATTATTTTTAGAATTGTGTGATCTTAAGTGGCAGTGAAGAGTTTTGCAGGTTGAGATGGTGAAAGGGAAGAAAAGGAAGAAAAAAATGCTACCAAAGACCTTTTGATTATGCAACAAGAATATCATTAACACCTAATTGTTTTTCTTTTGGGAAAAAGGTTTGATGTCCTTCCTCTGAAAACATGATATTTTCAGTTTTTGTCAATTAGGGCAGTTTTAATGTATATCTGAAATGTATAGAGTGGATAAATCTAAATCATTTTTTTCTTGAAATGCATCAGATAAAGCGCCACTGTAGATATAGGTTACCAACTGAAATATAATGTATTATGATTCGAGTGTCTCACAATTACATTTGCCTGCTGGAAGCACTTTTAAAACATCTAGAGATTTCATTAGGAGAAGGCGATGGCACCCCACTCCAGTACTATTGCCTGGAAAATCCCATGGACGGAGGAGCCTGGTGGGCCGCAGTCCATGGGGTCGCGAAGAGTCGGACACGACTGAAGCGACTTAGCAGCTTAGCAGAGACTTCATTAAGACAAAATAAGTTTACTTAATAATGCATCAAACAACTCAGACTTGCTATTTTATACAAGTATTAGAGAATTCCTGTATGAAAACACCTAAACATTAATGTCTGAAGACAATCACTTCCTAATGACTTATTAGCATTCATGTACTATACACACTGAGATTAAAATCATACATAAATATCCAAAGATATTCTCTATCATACCATGCATCATTTCTTTAATGTAATACCCATTACCTAATAATGAGTTTTAGGGCAAGTATGAAATCCAGCAAAAGTATTAGATAAATACAACAGTTGTTATTTATGCAGAAGTGTACTTTTAAAATGAATGTACATGTGGAAGTTCTGTGGACTGGCACATGAGTAGACTGCTTTAATTATAATATTGACATCATTCTCTAATAAAAGACAGTGCATTGTTGACTATGTGACTGACTATAGTCAGTTAACAGACATGACTATCCCCCTCATTATCCCATGAATTAAAATGTCTGCATTTATTGCCCAGATTAATTTCTAAAACCTTTTAATCATTTCTGAAAATGTAAGTCATACAAAATATTAGCCTAGGAAAATGATGCAAGTTCTTCAAAAATTTGATTTTGCTTAACTTTACAATGAATGAAAACATCTATTTTCAAAGTTGTTATGCTTTGTGGATTATGAACTATATTCATCAAGTGTAAATGCAAAGCCAAACTCATTGACTATTTTAAAATATTTGTAGTATTTGAAAGTAGTAGTTTTAAATTGTTGTAAAAGTCACTATAAGTCACAAAAAGTTATTCTAACATGGAAGCCCATTTATGTTCTGTTCACACACAGTCAGAATAACAATAAACCATGACTGGAACATTTAAATTTTTAATTAAAAAACTGAATTATATTAATTTGAATATATGTTGACTGTCTCCAAATGCATTAAAATATTTTCTTAGTCATACCTTGTGGTCTAAGCATCCATTTAACTATATGTAAATAACTGAATAACATTTAATCAGTTGGTCCTCAAATGAAATTAAATGCTGATTATGAAATCTGACAATGTTACTTTTATATAGATAGGTAGATAAAGAGAGATAACACTAAAATGTTTTGGTTGCTTTTTCATATTTACTGAATAACAATTTTTAATTTAATATTTTACTGCTATATTAAACTTTGAAGAACTCAGTAAGGAAAATCCATTGCATAAGAGTGAGATATTTTAGACATTTGCTTTCTGAATCTGCCCGGACTCTATAATATTAAAACTCTAAGTTCTCTTGGACAAGAAATGGAAAATAATCACAGTGCTTTATCTGCAAAAACAAAGATCTAAAACAAGATAACAAGTTTTCCTATTTGGTTTGGGTATTTTTAATCATCATTTTCTTAATAACCCCTCAAAATAATCTTCTTTACAATTAATTTCTGAAGCTAAGGGTCATCAAGGAAAAATACCTGGATAGCCATTTTCAACTGCAGCAATATAAAGCCTGACATTTAATAGATCAATGAATATTCAAGAGTTTCAGTCTTTCTATTCTCTAGTAGCTGAGGCAAGTATTATTCTCCAACATCTTTTCTGGGAAGAGAACTTTGAATATTTTAATAATTAGTTAATAAAAGTTGTTAATATAAGGCACTGATTGAGCTATTTTTGTGACTTTCAGTACTATCAAAGAAATAATTTATGTAAGTATTTTACTCATTCATTTTCAGTGGCAACACCTCAAGGTCTCTGAAAATGACCAATTTTAAAATGGTCTATTTTGTTTGTTCTGGAATAGTGTAGGAAGCATTCCAAATTAAAATATCCTATATTAGGCCTTGTATCCTTCCATAGTTATCTGACAAAGAAGGGCAGAAATGTTTATTATGTAGGAAAAGAAAATTGCCAACAACACCATTACAGATAGGCCTTCCATTCAACAATACAGTATGGAAATTGATCCATTAGGAGATGAAGGTGAATCGCTTTTTTCAAATAAGAACAGTAGAATGTAGGTGTTCTTTGCACTTCTCCCCTCTTTTAGCTTAAAGTGCTAGGAAATCATGAGTCCTAAATGACAATTCTCTTTAGCCAAGTCTCCACTGGTATATTGCTCATCTTCTTTGGGCATCTCTATAAGCTCCTCTGATCCATCTTTCACTCCATCTTATGACATCATTCTGCTCATATCTTATATCTCTTTTCTCTTACTGTCTCCATCTCATCTACTTTATGTTGTCTCTCTTGGGCCTCATTCTTATTTACATCCTTCACCTTTCTTTTCACTGAATAGAAAAGTTATGGAAGTAATGTTTACTTAAATACTAATTTCACAGATGGAAGGAATGATTTAAGGTACACACATCTGTAAATAATGTTACCTCAAGTCATAAGTCATCCATTATAAACATTATCATATTTTGTAGTTTTTTAACTATATGATTATGAGGACAAAATGTGGTAATGTTAATTAGATTTTTTCAAGAAATTTTGAGGATTTTTTTTTACTGTCTAGAAATTGCAACATAGGGGTTTCTAGTAGTTTTCCTCATCTTTATTTATAGATTGAATTCATAGAATATATTTCATAATTTTTTTCAATTACATATTGCAACACTTGTAACACAATTATAGAATATGTATGTAATAAAATACTCATAAAGAAAAACTGCAGTAGGAAGCACATTCATCATATTCCAGATATGTTTCCTCTTATATTTTTAATATTTATCTATCACTTTTACATGTGCACATACACAAAAGCAATCTAAGCCCTCAAAAAAGTTGGCATTGTAAATGCTTGATAAGGAATAAATAAAACATAACTGAATAGAAATAATAACCTAAAACACATCATGTAACAGGGTTCAAAAATAGCATAAGAACACTTGACTCTGGATACAGGGAAATTTATTATTTTTTCCTTTAGTAAGTAGCTCTAATAAAAATTAAAGTTTCTATTTACAGCGGGAAGCATCAAAATCACATTAAACTGTTAATCTATTTATTTTTTTAATGAAAATTATAGATTTTGCTCAAGGGTGTGTAAATTATTTATTAAAGAAAGTATAATTTCCTATGTGTAATAATTGTTCATTTCTCTTTAAGAGTGGGCATTTGCAAGAGAAACCAGGGAAAGGAGAAAGGAGGAGGACAGAAGATAGGTTTTCAGGTCTACAATTGTTCAAGTCTTTTCAAATGACAACAAATAAACTAGATGACCCTCATCTGAAGTCCCTGGTAATCCTCTGAGTTTGGGTATTTTATTAATAAAGTGCTTTGTGGTCAAAATAAAATATCCTTTCTACTCTTAAAACCTATAATTGCTTCTTTTATTGAGGGAACAGGTATCCTTTGTGTTTTAAAGCAATCTATCTTCCTTAAGAAAATGTGATCTAATAAGCCAGGTTTTTAAGCCCCAGATATGATTCAGGTAGGAGTTCTTATATGAATAGGTTTCTGCTTAATTGCTAGAACCCAGGAGAACACTGCTCAAAGAGAAAAAAAGAAAAACAAAAGGTTCCCTTGTAAGTTCTGTAGCATTATCTTATTGTAGCAGTCAGCAACAGTTTGTCTACAAGTTGCCAGTATACTTCGACTATGCATAGTAATTTGGATTTTACAGCAGATGTGTCAACTGGGTCAGTTTTGGTTCATAAACCCAGAGATCTTATGATTTCAAGTTGCATTGTGAGAAAATCTACCTCTGCAGATGTTTTATGCAAAATGATAAACAGCAGTGCTGTTTCACAACAAAACCGTTTGCCCCCTTTAGCTTGGTGATGGTGGTTTGGTTTATATACTGATCACATCTACCAAATGTGTACTTTCCTAACAGATATTATTATACTAGAGATGGAATAAATACTAAGAAAACTAATTTAAAAGTCTTTAAAAAAATTATACATGTTTCAATGCCATTTTCCCTAATCATCCCACCCTCTAAAATTAAATGATCTTGAATATACTTTACTTTCTTAAAACTCAAACATTGAATAAAATTTGCTTATGGACATATGCAAATAAATATTTGTTCTACAATGTAATTTTAAGCTGTGCTACGAAGGAGGTGCATTTACAACCAGAGAAGCTGACCATCATCATTTAGGGAATCCTCTCTTTGGGGGAATGGAATCCTTCCAATTGTTTGCCTGGGGGAAGAGCTGAAAGCATCTTCTCTAGAAAACCTACCAATTTTTATTGCACTCCCCACCCGGTCCCGGCCCCGCCGCTCATGCCCTACATTGCCCTCTGCAGATTACCCAAAGGGTCGATCCCAGGAAAGTTACACTTGCCAACGTTCTTAAAAAAAAAAAAAAAAAAAAAAAAGGCTCCATCGACTTTCCTGTATCGTGTACGGGGAAGCTTTGCGCAGCAGGCATGAGCACTCATCTTTATGAGCTCGTTCTGGCTCTCTCTCACAGACAGACACACACACCACCACCACCACTACCACTATCACATACCAACGCATTCTCACAACAAACATACAGATTGGGGAACGAATCATCCTCTGGGATGGATTCTAGACTTCCGACCCTCTGCATCCCCCAAATGTTGTGTTCTGGATTGCTAGCTTAGGAGCACAGTTTACAGCTCAGCCAGCCCTCTACTCCATAAAGCCCTTGGTGTTCGTGTTCAGGAGAAAAATCTATCAGACCCGTATGGCCACAAATGAGCAGGAAAGAAAACCAAATAGAGAAATTAACAAATAATCACAAACAGCCAGAAAGCCATGCAAGATAAGGGCGAAAGGCTGGAAACTTTCAGTACAGGACCGCAAACTTAAGTTTGTACGAGACTTTCTTAGACCCAAGCCCTGCCCCTGAGCTCGGACTAGAAGCGACAGGAAATTAATGAGTTTTTCCAGTCCTCTTTTTCCCACCAACCTAGAGCCTAAAGAGTAGAGCAAGCTAGTTAAAACTCACTCTACTAAGTTGGAAGAGGATGAGACACGCAGAAGAGGGCAAAGAGGGAAGAGAGAGCTAAGAAACGAGAATCTCACCTGGCATTGGTGCAATCGATGAACAAAGTTTCGAAGTCTTTCCTGGTGATGAGTTTGCAGCGGTTGACCCCGGGCTGGATGGCCCCCAGCCCGCGGAGGATCCGGACCTGCTCAACAGTACACACCACCGGGGATATGTCCAGTCTCTTCAGCTTGGTGTACACCGTATGCAACCCTCCCACCAGGTGTTTGAGGAAGAGATCAAAGACTTGAGGCAGGCAAATCAGTTCCTGGCCGTCCATCAGGAAGGAAGCCACCTTTACCCCATGCATGTCGACCATCCGGCACTCGTTGGTGTTGGTATTGCCGCTGCCTGCGCTGGTACTACCGACCCCTCCACCCCCGGCGCTGCCGCCGTGGTTATTGGCCATGAAACTGTTGATCATACTGGGGGTGAGAAAAGGAGGCTCTCCAGGCGTCGAGTACAGAGGTTCCGCCCTAAACAAGCCCCCCGGGACGCCTGCGCCGCTGGAAGTTGCAGAGATTACTGGAGGTGCGGAGACAGCCATGGTCATTCAGTCTCAAATCTTTGGTCTTGAGGCCTTTGCTTTCTCGCTCAGTCTCCTCTAGGTCCCCTACTACCCGCTCCCTCACTCTCTCACTCTCTGGCTCGCTTACGCTCGCTCCGAATTGTTTGCAAGTCTACGGTAGCGGAGCTCACGCTAAGCTCGAGCTCACTCTCCACCCTGCAAACTGTGAGCTGCCTGGACCTGCTGCGGCCCGAAACCCCACCCCCACCACACCCCCCTCCCGAGACTGGCAGCGCCCCCCAGCCAATGGGTTCCAACCCCTAGGCTCCCGAGCGCGCCGAATGGCTGACGCCCATGAGTAGGTGGAGACTCCCTGGCCAGCCCCCGGACTACCTGAGGCAGTTAGGGGCCAGCCGGTGAATGAGGATGGAGCCGGAGAAGGGGGCAGTGTAGTTCCTCAGCTTCAAGCCTAGCACTCTGACTAGAGAACATCGAGTTGTTACGCAGAGCTCCCAAAGTGGCCTCGGACACCGAACTACTCCCCTTGGCGCCCCAAGAGTGTCGAGGTGGGAACACAAAGGGTAATTCCAGACTGTTCCTCGCCCCAATCTGCTGCCACCCCGCACCCGGGTTCAATCAAGGAAAGGGAGATGACAGCTCCAATTCATTTGCACATTGTTCTTAAACTCAGCGGGGGCTAAGAAACGGCTTTGCCCAACTTGCAAGGGGAAGAATCCAGTGAGTTCCGAAGTAAACAGCCTTCTCCTGCCCACCTGGCGCGCTTGGTGTAAGTTCTCCCACATCCAGTGCACAAAGAAACTAGCGTCCAATACCGCACTCAAATCACAGTTGTGGGTTTTTAATCCGCTCCTACGCACTGACAATCAGGAGGCGCAGAGAGCTTGTGAACATTTTGGAAAGCAGCAGACTTGGTATTTGGGTGGCGGACGGACACCTCTTTCTACAGAACTTCCGCCACGGTGTCCTGAACAGACTCGGCTTTCTGCGTAGCCATCCCTTAGTTTCAAGATTGTCGTGTCCCATTCTCGGCTAAAATTGATAAGAAAAGTTCCTTTATGACTCAAGACAGTCACTACAGAATATGAGAGAAGAGCAAGGGTTTGTGCTCTTTAATATTGCATTTTCTTCCTTCGTCCGTGGGCTTGGATGGATCAGTGATTAGAGCTCCACGTCCTGAAATGTAGTTCAAAATTTCTCCTCCCCAAGGAGGAGTGTCCCTAAACGCACTGTAGAGCTCATAATAAGCAAAATGTCTAGGCAAGGTACGTTCCAGGGCAAAGGCAGGGGTCTTTTCCACAGTCACATGGTGGTTAGATCACTGTAGCAAAGTTGTTTAAAGACTCCTTGTCGACCTTTCAGTTCTTTGATATCAAGCCATTTCCTCTCCTGTAGTCCTCTTCTCTAGAGGCTGTTATTTGGAAAGTGAAAGCCATGCTTTCCTTTCCTTACAAAACGTTATCAATGATACAGCTAAGACGACTTCTCCAATGCTCTTGCAGAATGTAAATAATTTTAGGAACTTACTGAATTTTATTCCGATCTCCTTGTACTTACAGTGTCAAAGAGTAGGAATAAGCGGGCTTTCCCCCGCTGAGTTGCTAAGTTGGACTCTTTTGCAACCTCAGGGACTGTAAACCGCCAAGCTCCTCTGTCCATGGGATTTCCCAGGCAAGAATACTGGAGTGGGTTGCCATTTCCTTCTCCAGGGGGAAAAAAATAATAATAATCTTCCCAACCCAGGGGGTCTTTCCCACCCAGGGATCCAACCGGTGTCTACTGCATTGAACAGGCGGATTCATTGCTACTGAGCCATCATGGACGCCCTTCAGTTCAGTTCAGTTCAGTCGCTCAGTCGTGTCCGACTCCCTGCGACCCCATGAATGGCAACACGCCAGGCCTCCCTGTCCATCACCAACTCCCGGAGTTCACTGAGACTCACGTCCATCGAGTCAGTGATGCCATCCAGCCATCTCATCCTCTGTCGTCCCCTTCTCCTCCTGCCCCCAATCCCTCCCAGCATCAGAGTCTTTTCCAATGAGTCAGCTCTTAATAATACATAAATGCCCTAAATTGGATTTATCAGCCTCTCTCTTCAATACATTTTCTCCTTTTGTCTTTTCATCAACCAAGTAATAAGAATTGTCCCTTGAGTCACTTTAAAGTTTCATTTTTAATTGTATGGAGTCAAAATGGTAAGATGTTATGATGATTCTTTTTGGAATACTGTGAAAAGTGACTCTAACATAATAGGCTGGAATGGGTGCAGCCACAAAATACTTGTAAAAGACATTGAATTGGTCTTGCTAGTTTGCTACTGTTGTGGAAAGAAAAGAAGGAGCAAAAAGAGACAATTGAGAAAGACAAGTACAGGCAGAAAAAACTTCCACAAAAAGTGGAGGTTTTCAAAAAAGAATAGAAAAGCACTAACAGAAATGTTGGTGTTTACAAGTTTTTTTAAAGATAAACTAATACAGTGCTTCAGGTTTAAAAATAAAATAAAATTTAAAAAAAAAAAGAAAAAAAAAAGATAAATCCAAATTGTGTTCAACAAGTTTTTTGATTTAGAAATGTCTATTAAGCTGTGTGCTGAAATAACTTTGATAACTGATTGTGATTGAAGTTTCAAGATGAATAAGTTTGACTTTAAAAGGGAAGTGTTTTTGGTTTTGAGTTTTTTTTTTTTTTTTAAGAAATTTCTCTAACTGCATTAAAAATCCCAAGGCCAAGCTGCTCTCTTGTGTATTGCTGTACTTAAATTATCAAATCTTTTTTATTCGCACAGTGGTTTGAAGTTTTCAGGAATAGGATGTTGCAGAGATGTTTTGATGTTTCAAATTTAAATTCTGATATATCAAAAAGAAAATTAGAAGTCAGGTTGCAATTACTGTTTGTAATACTGAAAAACAAACGTGAACAACTTTTGAACAGGCTCAAACTAGATATGTCATATACTCAATGTGTCATATACTCAATGTGATATATCAGATATGTAGTTGTATTTTAATTATCACCAGAGATTAATGTTCAAATTCTAGTAGAAATACTGGAGACTAAAATTGGTCATTTGATCATTGAAGGGTTAATGTCCCTTGAATACTTGAAATACACAAAAGATACTTCACTTCATTATTTGAATCCCCTCCTATCTGCAGCCTTATAGAAAATAAACTTGGTAATTTTCATAAGAGATACTTGTAATTTAAAGATTTAGTCAGTTACATCTAATAGGCCATGTGTTGTCTCTGGGTTTTCTTAATATTTTGATTACTCTATTTCTTCTTTTATTATTATCTATGTTTTGAGATTGAGACAATCAAATTCCACATGGAGAGTTTGTTTTCATCCCTTTCTGACTATAATGTCTTCCATAAACCAAACAGATTTCTAAATAAGGCTGGGTTTCTTTTATTTTTAGGGCTGGGTTTCTACAAGGCCAGAGGAAGCCTTGCATGTCAACACTTAATAAGCTGGAATTGCATGAAACAGTATAAAATCATAAAGGTTCCAGTAAACAGAAAACCCTTGGCAGATGATTCTCTATGGAGAGCTGCTGCTGCTGCTGCTGCTGCTAAGTAGCTTCAGTAGTGTCCGACTCTGTGCGACCCCATAGACGGCAGCCCACCAGGCTCCGCAGTCCCTGGGATTCTCCAGGCAAGAACACTGGAGTGGGTTGCCATTTCCTTCTCCAATGCATGAAAGTGAAAAGTGAAAGTCAAGTCGCTCAGCCGTGTCTGACTCTTCACGACCCCATGGACTGCAGCCTACCAGGCTCCTCTGTCCATGGGATTTTCCAGGCAAGAATACTGGAGTGGGGTGCCTTTGCCTTCTCCGTCTATGGAGAGAGGCACTAACAAAACTACAGAAATACTCAAAGTGTGTGAATTCCAGACACTCCAGCAAATAAGAACAAAATTAATATGAACAGATATCATATCTTATCAGAACAAAAAGTTCTAGATGCCACTATTTAGTGGAATGATTTGGGCCTAAATGTAGCTTCTCATAAACTGAAATGCTGTAATCTTCTGAGATTTAATTAGCAATTGACATTTACTCCTAATTCATGCTCAGTTTGGAGGAGGAGCTCATTTGTGACTTTAAGCAAAACATTCCACTTTGCTCCACATTGTCAGTGAAAGCAGGTACTATTTTGATTAAAAATAAATAAATACATTGGCAGTCTAATGCAGGATTAGGAAATGTCCAGAACCATTTGAAGGGGGTGGCTTTTACAATGGGCACTCAAACAAAACCCAAGGTAATGAATGGTATTATTTGAAACCTTTAGCCCCCTGAGGGTTTGTGGGCTCTAATATGGCCTCTAATCAGAACCTCTCAGGAGCCCTCTAAGGTTCATTTTCAAGCAAACAATAAAAGGAAGTTGATTGGGCAAGGCAATAAATGTGAAATTAAAGCATTCATATAATCAAGAGTTTAATGAGCTAGGGCCTATAGGTATACCCCACTCAAAGGAATATATGGTTTCCTAGGAAACTAGCTGTAAAATGACCTTCTATAATATAAATTCTTTTTTTCACTCAGTTCAAAATTAAATTGAATATGAGTTCCAAGGGAGGCAAAGATGGAGAAGGGGGACCACTGGAGCAAGAAGAAAACTGGTCAAAATGTAAGGAGTAACACTTAAAATCAGATGCTCAAAGGAAAAAAAAATGAACATTTACTAACTGAAATATAAAAAGAAACTCTCAAAGCACCGCAGAAAGTATAAGCACTTGCCAACTTTCAACATATCATGCCCCAACCTGCACTCTTCTAGGAAAGAAGATATGTCGACTTTAATTCCATCTCTGTCTCTCTATGTATTGTTCATTTTTAAATCTTTTGCTTTTTACTGTTCAAATTCAAGCCATTCTAACTTCAGCTGGACTCCCACTGCTACTTAATATCCTTTTATTCATTTTGTTATCTCCCTGTTGAATTTCCTGAGGCAGCAACTCCAACCCTTTTCTACTCTGCAAATAACCCTCCTCCCTCCTTCTTTTCAACTATTGCCTCCTACTTCTCTATGATTTTACCACAAAGTTATTCAAAAGGAACTCCCTCAACCTCTCTCTTCCTCTAAAAAGCTTTGTCTATATTCTCTCTTATCTTCTACTCCCTCCCTCATTCCTCAGAAAATAAGTCTTTTCTACTGCCTTCACTGATTTTCATGACCCCCTTCTCCTCGAAGTCACTAGTCTACCAAATGTATCCCCATCACTCTCTTTGGCATCTCCAATATCTCCCTCTCTACTTGATCTTTCCCCTTTTATTATTAAAAATGTTGAAGGCTGGGAATCCTTAAGACAGGTAAAACTTTCCTCAGCTTCAACCAATGGCTCTCCGAGTGTGGTCTCTGGACCACTCAGTTCAGTTCAGTTCAGTTCAGTAGCTCAGTCGTGTCCGACTCTTTGTGACCCCATGAATCACAGCATGCCAGGCCTCCCTGTCCATCACCAACTCCCGGAATTCACTCAAACTCATGTCCATCGAGTCAGTAATGCCATCCAGCCATCTCATCCTCTGTCGTCTCCTTCTCCTCCTGCCCCCAATCCCTCCCAGCATCAGAGTCTTTTCCAATGAGTCAACTTGTTGCATGAGGTGGCCAAAGTATTGGAGTTTCAGCTTTAGCATCATTCCTTCCAAAGAAATCTCAGGGCTGATCTCCTTTAGGATGGACTGGTTGGACCTCCTTGCAGTCCAAAGGACTCTCAAGAGTCTTCTCCAACACCACAGTTCAAAAGCATCAATTCTTCTGTGCTCAGCTTTCTTTACAGTCCAACTGTCACATCCATACATGAACACTGGAAAAACCATAGCCTTGACTAGATGGACCTTTGTTGGCAAAGTAATGTCTCTGCTTTTGAATATGCTATCTAAGTTGGTCATAACTTCCCTTTCAAGGAATAAGTGTCTTTTAATTTCATGGTTGCAATCACTATCTGCAGTGATTTTGGAGCTCAAAAAAATAAAGTCTGACAATGTTTCCACTGTTTCCCCATCTATTTCCCATGAAGTGATGGGACCAGATGCCATGATCTTCGTTTTCTGAATGTTGAGCTTTAAGTCAACTTTTTCACTCTCCTCTTTCAGTTTCATCAAGAGGCTTTTTAGCTCCTCTTCACTTTCTATCATAAGGGTGGTGTCATCTGCATATCTGAGATTACTGATATTTCTCCCGGCAATCTTGATTTCAGCTTGTGCTTCTTCCAGCCCAGTGTTTCTCATGATGTACTCTGCATAGAAGTTAAATAAGCAGGGTGACAATATACAGCCTTGATGTAATCCTTTTCCTATTTGGAACAAGTCTGTTGTTCCATGTCCAGTTCTAACTGTTGCTTCCTGACCTGAATATAGGTTTCTCAAGAGGCAGGTCAGGTGGTCTGGTATTCCCATCTCTTTCAGAATTTTCCACATTTCATTTTGATCTACACAGTCAAAGGCTTTGGCATAGTCAATAAAGCAGAAATAGATGTTTTTCTCGAACTCTCTGGACCACTAGAATCAGCATTAATTGTCTGGCCTGACCCCAGACCAATCAAATGTGAAACTCTGGGAGTGAGGCCCAGTAATCTGCATTGTAAGAAACCCTGATGATTCCAAAGCCTGTAAAAGTTTGAGATCCACTTGCCTTGAAGTTACCAACCTTTCACACACTTATTGAAAATCTATAATTGTTTCTCTTCTTCCTTACCAAACTTTCGTGCCTTAACCTTTTTCATGCTTAATTTGATTTCTGCTCACTACTTGACTGAAAGTAAATACTTTCACAGAGGTAATCATTGATCTCCTAAATGCCAAATTCAAAGTCATTTTCAAAATCCTCATCCTTTGAGATTCTACAGCTTTTTACACTACCGACATCATTCTCAAACACCTAGCCCTTGGCTTTCATGGCTCTCCAATAATCTGTTCCTTTTCTTCCTTACTCTCCTTTTCCTTTTCATATCCTTGCTGTTGACACTAAATGCTAAAATTCCTAATGTCTGTACTCTTATTTGTGGCAATTTAATTAACTTTATACAGCTTCAACAACCACCACTTTACAAATTACCCCAAGTCTTACTTCCAGCTTTGTTAAAACTCTGCTGGGAAATTGGGCATTTCCACTTGGATGTCCCATGGTCAGCTCAAACTCAGCATACCTCAAATTGTTTAATTACCTATTCCCTTCAAATCTGTTCTTTGTTTTTCACTTCTAGTACTTCTTAATGTTTTCTCCATGTAGCTAGTCACCTGATAAAGAAACTTGGAAGAAACTTTTGATTTCTCTGTATCCATTATTCCCTCACCCAATCAGTCACTATGTTTCATGACTTCCCTTTCAGCAATATCTTTTTCCATTCTTTTCCATTCTCAATGTTGCCAACTTAGTTTTGTCTATTGTTTGTTGCTTCTACCATTACAATTACCTCTTACCTACATACTTTCAGGTACTTCCTTCTCCAATCTAGTGAGTGTATCAGGTTCTTTTTTCTACAGTTTCAACTACTATTTAAATATCTTTATTATTAGCTCTCTGGCCATGAGATAAATTCCAAACTTTTAAGAGTGACATTTAACTTTATTGAGTTACTTTTCATACTTTCCTCTCATACTCTTGACATGTTGCCTGTGCACTGGTAAATGGGTATTACTTTCTACAATTCTCAAACCCCTTATACCCTCCCATCCTGGTACTAATGCTTATGTCATTCTTTCCACATGGAATATGTTGCTGCATACCACCTCACCTCCTTTAAGACTTTACTCCAAGTGACCTTCATAAAGAGCTCCATTTTTTTTCTCAGCCAGAAATGAGCTCCCTCTGAACTATCATATCACATTGTGCCAATCATATCACATTGTGCCTCTCTTAATGCAGCTAAAACATGCTGCCTTGTATTACAGTCTTTTGTATTAGGTTCTCTCGTAGAATAAGGCTCGGTCAGGTTAGGGGTCACATGTTTCTAACCAATATGCCATTTCTTTTTTAATTGGAGTATAATTGGTTTGGAATGTTGTGTTGGTTTCTGCCATACTACAACACAAATCAGCCATAATTATATATATCCCCTCCCTCTTAAGCTGACTTCCTCTCTCCCATACCTCCCCTCTAGGCATTGTGGTTGGCTTTTGAAATGGAATATTGCATAGGACTGCCAACCACAATGCCTGGCTCATTGAAAATGCCCAAACATTTATTAAATGAATGATAGGTGATAATCATCCATAAGCTATTAAATTATATAAATTTTACCAATTCTGAAGCAGAGTCTAAGAGTTTGATGTGCATTAAAGATATATTCTTGTTAAAAAATGATTTTTTTATTAGTATTAATAGTTTCTGGATCATTTTAGTGATGGCTAGGTTCTCAGATTTCTTAAGAATTACCTCAGTTTTTATTTATCTAAGCACTAATTTCATCACAAAATCTTTTTTAAATGTGATAAATTTATATTGTGTTATGTTTGCTTCTATGAACCCTAAAGAATTTGTTATACATGTGCAATGAATATAAAACAAAATAAATGTAATAAAATATATTTAATTTACATATCTGTGTAATAAAACATTTAAGTCTCTGAAACCTTATTAAATTTTTTATTCTACATATTTTGTTTTATGTAAGGGTACAGTACTTAAACTAAGGAAGTATGCCATTGAAATAACTATTGCTAATCATTGCTAAAAAATGTTAAAAATATAAAGCTAATGTACATGTACTATTGTATGTAAAATAACAAACTCTGGCTTGAGAGATAAAAAGAAAGACTCTACCCCTCTTTATCTTGCATAGGAGAGAAATAGGTACCTTTCTCTGATGTGAGGAAAATGTAAACATGAGGGCGTTTATACTCCCAGAGGCCTCAGAAGGCAATTATTACCTTTTGTTGTTGTTATGTTTCCTCTGCAAAAGATGAGTAAAGAAAGCAAAAACTCTAAGTGTGGTGTTATTGAAAACATAGCTAAGGCCTTCCTTAGGTTTTGCTAGAACAATTCAGACAAAAATGACTGAATCATTTTTGGCTGAGCCAGACATCCTGGAGTGTGAAGTCAGGCAGTAATATGAACAAAGCTAGTGAAGGTGATGGAGCTTCTGCTGAGCTATTTCAAATCCTAAAAGATGATGCTGTTAAAGTGCTGCACTCAATATGCCAATCTCCCACTGGAGAAGGGAATGGCAAACCATTTCAGCATTGCCTTGAAAACCCCATGAACAGTATGAAAAGGCAAAAATATATGACACAGATAGATGAACCCCCCAGGACAATAGATGTCCAATATGCCCCTAGCTATGAAATTAAAAGACACTTACTCCTTGAAAGAAAAGTTATGACCAACCTAGACAGCATATTGAAAAGCAGAGACATTACTTTGCCAACAAAGGTCCATCTAGTCAAGGCTATGGTTTTTCCAGTGGTCATGTATGGATGTGACAGTTGGACTGTGAAGAAACCTGAGTGCCGAAGAATTGATGCTTTTGAACTGTGGTGTTGGAGAAGACTCTTGAGAGTCCTTTGGACTGCAAGGAGGTCCAACCAGTCCATTCTGTAGGAGATCAGCCCTGGGATTTCTTTGGAAGGAATGATGCTAAAGCTGAAACTCCAGTACTTTGGCCAACTCATGCGAAGAGTTGACTCATTGGAAAAGACTCTGATGCTGGGAGGGATTGGGGGCAGGAGGAGAAGGGGATGACAGAGGATGAGATGGCTGGATGGCATCACTGACTTGATGGACATGAGTCTTAGTGAACTCCGGGAGTTGGTGATGGACAGGGAGGCCTGGCGTGCTGTGATACATAGGGTCGCAAAGAGTCAGACACGACTGAGCGACTGAATTGAATTGAATTGAATGCCCCTAGAGAAGATCAGGGAAATAGCTCCAAAAAAAATAAAGAGGCTAAGGCAAAGCGGAAATGATCCCCAGTTGTGGGCGTATCTGGTGGTGAAAATAAAGTCCAATGCTGTAAATGACAATATTGTATAGGAACCTGGAATTTTAGGTCCATTGTCCAAGTCAATTCAGTCGTGTCCGACTCTGTGTGAGCCCATAAATGGCAGCCCACCAAGCTCCCCCATCCCTGAGATTCTCCAGGCAAGAATACTGGAGTGGGTTGCCATTTCCTTCTCCAATGCATAAAAGTGAAAGTGAAGTCGCTCAGTCATGTCCGACTCTTAACGACCCCATGGACTATAGCCCACCAGTCTCCTCCATCCGTGGTATTTTCCAGGCAAGAGTACTGGAGTGGTGTGCCATCGCCTTCTCTGTGCCATAAACCAAGGTAAATTTAGGTCCATAAACCAAGGTAAATTAGAAGTGGTCAAACAGGAGATGGCAAGACTGAACATCAACATTTTAGGAAATAAGCAAACTGAAATGAACTGGAATGGGAGAATTTAATTCAGATGACCATTATGTCTACTACTGTGGGCAACAATCCCTTAGAAGAAATGGAGTAGCCCTCATAATAAAAAAAAAAAAAATCTGACATGCAGTGTTTCACTGCAGTCTCAGAAACAACAGAATGATCTCAATTCGTTTCCAAGGCAAACCATTCAGCATCACAGTAATCCAAATCTAACTTTGAGACACCCATGATGCAGGCAAAGGAGACAGGAGACATATTTGTCAGAGAACTTTTACCTATAATTCTGCTTTTTCTTAGTCTATTTCCATTACTGCAATAATCTTCATCAAGTGCATAAATCTTTTTGTATAAACAAAAGAGCTACATATATGCCTGGTCCATAAAATAACTCAATTCTCAGTTAATTTTCAAGTTAGATGTAGAACATGGAATATTGTTCAGTGTCTTAACTTGTACTGTGCTAAAGCAGAACTGATAATATTGACAGCGGACAGGAAAGCCAAGGACACCCTGAACATATATACTCAATGTTCTTCTCTAGAAATTTTTATAAATGCATACATGTTCTAAGTTTCTGTGAACAGTAATTTATGTAGGTTATAAGAGATATGGAAAAACTAACAGGAAATAGGCTTCCAGAAAGAAGCTTATTCAAGTAATGGAAACCCAAACAGTACACCTTTACAATTAAGTGAGTTACATCCCCAAAAAGAAGTGGAGACAAATATAGGAAAGAGAGGTTGTAATTCTCCAACACCCTTTTGCCAACTAGAATGCTGATTTCTCCTTTGTTTACACTTAGAATCATCCATTTTCTTTTTCTGAAAATGATTATGAAAATAGTTTCCTCTCAGAACTAAAAAGAAAGCTATGGCTTGTGGTGTGGAATTCAGGTGATGGTATTGGGAGCAGTCTCACCATAGTTTTGGCTTTACTAGTATTATTGAAATCAAACTCAGTTTCACAGAAATCTTAAAAGGTAGGAGAAATACTATCTTACACTCTAAAATAAATAAATAAATAAATAAACCCCCCTGCTGTCTCCAAAGATCTACACCAAATATAATAATTTGCTTTTAAAATTCATTTATACATACAATATTAGATTGAGCCAAGACACCAAGCCAAGGGACTACTTGTGGCCTATGTGAAGAGAGAAGAACAATTATAAGGATAGCAATGCTAAGTAATGGAATTTGTTTCCACTATCAACTCCCCTCTTCTAGACACCCTGCTTACCTTATCCTACTCCCTAACCTGGACCCTGTGAATCATCACACTTGTTCTCACTACTCTCCTACAAGTCAAACTGTTGTAGTCAATATCCTCTAAGCCTACATTTCTCTTCTATATCTTCAAGCCTTTGTGTATGCTATTACTCTGCCTACAATTATCTCAGCTTACGAAGATCTATCTTGCAAAGTATGAATATTTGGTCTGTTTTAAAGTCTTCCCTGACTGCCACAGGCAAAGGTGATACTACTTTCTTCAAAAAGCTTTAGAATACATTTCCATCATAAAAATTTCTAACATTTTTTTTCAAGATCAACATTTAGACAGCAAATATTTGTTGCAGTCCTATACTGTACACAAGATATTCTTTTAGGCAATGTGCAGGGTGTGTGTTTAAGTGCTGAAAATTGCACAGTTCTAGGAAGTGATGAATCATTGGTGATCTCAGAGGTATATTATTGAGCAGCATATCAAAATTAATGTAATCTTGCTTAAAACCTCACATTTCTTAGGCATCCTTTTAAAGGAGACAGAGTTGGTTTGATATTAATATCACAAGTACATTCTTATTTCAGTTTAGATCAACCTTTATTACTCAAATTTTTTTTTTTTGTTTTTAAATAAAAACTGATGAATTCAGATGTCTGTATATGGACAGGAAAATGAACCTTTCTTCTGTGTAATTAAGTGCATTGTTTCAATGTGTGCATAATGTAAAATCAATAAATAATGATTATCACTGATTGCAATTGCATGTTTTCATAATTTTATTGTCAGCCATAATAATTAATCAGTATATTTATACTTCATTAAATTAGTGTGTCATTTCTATTATATATACCAGCAGTGAAGTAATTCAGTGACATTTGTTTTTAATATTTTAAAGACGGAATACCCCCTTGTTAAGTAAAAGGAGTTACCAGAGATGTTTTTAATGATTGGCATTTATGGTGGTATCTTCATAAAGGTCTAATAAAGGCATTTATACTTCTTACAATAACTACATTTTAATCAATTATGAGCAACAATACTCAGGCATAAACTCTGTTGAAATAAATTGAGGAACTCTTGTTATGTTGTTCTATCACATTGAAAGCTTATCAATTAGCAGTGGTAGGCTATTCCTCTGCCCTTCTAAGATATTGCTGAGTACAGACTATAAACTGTAAACTATACAGTTTACAGTTATACTATATATAGTCTGAGTACAGACTACAAACTATAAACATAGTTTCAGTTCAGTTCAGTCACTCAGTCGTGTCCGACTCCTCGCGACCCCATGGACTGCAGCACGCTAGGCTTCCCTGTCCATCACCAACTCCTGGAGCTTGTTCAAACTCATGTTCATTGAGTTGGTGATGCCATCCAACTATTTCATCCTCTGTCGTCCTCTTCTCCTCCTGCCTTCAGTGTTTTCCAGCATCAGAGTCTTTTCCAATGAGTCAGTTTTTCACATCAGGCCGCCAAATTATTGGAGCTTCAGCTTCAGCATCAGTCCTTCCAATGAATATTCAGGACTGATTTCCTTTAGGATTGACAGGTTTGATCTCCTTGCAGCCCAAGGAACTCTCAAGAGTCTTCTCCAATACCAGAGTTCAAAAGCATCAATTCTTCGGTGCTCAGCTTTCTTTATGGTCCAACTCTCATAGCTTTATCAGTTTAAAACATAGTTTAGCCAGGCCAGAAATGAACAATGGAGAATTTTGTATTGAAGTCCACTTTTTAACACTTTGTAATTAGTCTTTTCACAAAAGCCATACTCTTGTACTTTGTTAGTATCAAAGGCAAATAACAATAAAGGAATTCTCATATGGCGTTATTTGATAAAGTCAATGAAACTTCACATTTTGTAAATGACAAAAATCTCTTAACTAAAGTAAGATTGGCAGATTTAGCAAGGAAAAATACAGGAAGCAATATTTGGAACATACCTATACAAAAAAAATTGTTCATCACTCATTTCTGATTTTAAATTCAAAATTAGTTATGTTTCCAATATCATTATTTGCTAAATCTGGCAACCCTTACATAGGGGGAATCAGGGAAGACTTCTCAGGTGAGCTGATACTTGAGCCACTATGAAAAATAACTTGAAGTTAACTAGTTGAAGAAAGTAGGTAAAGGATGGGGCAAGGCATGTTAATCAGAGGCATGAAGATAAGAGTAAATATGGCTGGAGGATAGGAGTGTGCAAGAGTGATGAAATATAGGGGTGAGCCCTTCAGATTATCTAGAAAACTATAACTTCACAAGCATAAAAAATAAAAGCGACATTAATTTTCAAACTTTTCCTCCAAGTCTGACAGGTTTAAAACAGCAACAGTTGTGCAAAAACAGCTTAAAAGAATACAAAATTCTGCTATGTTTGAAATTCTTTTTCTTCTGTCGGAAGCTTCAACAGGTTTCACCTTGCTTTGTAAGAGCTAATCAGCCTTTGATTTTCTCCAGTAAGGAATTTGATCTCTTCTCTTTGAACATGTCACATTCCAGAATCTATGCAACTGTTTCCAACTGTCAGGATATCAAGTCACAATGTAATTTTATGGCTGGAGTAGGAAATTTGAGTGCCCCCAAAGGAAATTTTTCACTGATAACTGATGGTTGATGAAAGAACCAAATGCCCTTTTAATATAAACTGATGTTTGTATCCTATCTGGGTACTGACTTCTGAAAAGTTTTGTTCTAAGGATGAACTGTTGTTCATCATGCTACTCACTAAAATTTCTCAGCATGAGGCCATTCTATGGCAAATCACACTTGTCTCTATTGTCCTGGGGTGTCTTTTCATACAAAGTATAAATTTGCATTGTTAGCACTTATCACAAAGAGTCTCAAAAATTCATTTAAAACTGAGTTAAAAATGTATATTCAAATAATTTACCTAAACTCTTTACATAAAATATAGAGCCAAATGGATGCATTTTGAGTCCAAACTGTCTGAAAAGACAGAAAATGTCAAGTGGAAGATATGACCTGCTCTTATATAAAAATGATGTCCTATAATGCCGTTTACAGTGCCATGGATGACCCTGGATATTGTCATGCTAAGTAAGTCAGACAGAGAAAGAGAAATGTCATATGCCACTTGTATGTGGAATTTAAGAAAATACACAGTTGAGCTTACTTGCAAAACAGAAACAGACTCACAGACTTTGAGAAGGAGATTTTGTTTGCCAGTGAGGAGGGTGTGGGAGAGGTGGAGATAGATTGGGAGTTTAAGACTGACATGTACATACTTCTATATTTGAAATAGATGACCAACAAGGACCTACTGTGGAGCAGGGGAACTCTGCTCAATAGTCTGTAGTGGCCTAATAGGAAAAGGATCAGAAAAATAAGAGATATGTGTGTGTGTGTGACTGAATCATTTTGCTGTGCATCTGAAACAACATAGTGTTCTTAATCAACTATGTACCAATATAAAATAAAAATTAAAAAAATAAATAAAAATGATGTCCTGCTATCAACATTAACAATGACTTGTAAATCATCCTGTTTGGAATATAAATTTTAAATGTCTATGTAAAAGGGTAATGTATGAAAATGTCCTATATTTTATCATATGAAGTTTTTATCTTTTTCTAATTCCTTATTTGGTTTTCATATCATATATATGCAAGAAAGTAACCTAAAACAGGGCTGCAATTCTCTTATAAGCCATGGGCAATGTCTTTAACACAAAAACATTCACACACACACACACACACCCCACCTCCATCTTCCCTTCTCCCACAGACACTCATTCTACCACTACCACTAAAATCTTAATCATGGATAACTACCTAACATACCTTTATCTTTGGTGCAAGCAAACAAAATTTTCCATTTTACTGCTTTACTGCAAGAGGCCCATCCTGGAGTTACCGCCATCTAGTGACAAGTAGGGGTATTTAATCCTTTTATTTTTCAAAACTAAATTGCCTAAGATTTTAAAAAGTAAAAGAAAACGGAAATAAATGAGAAAATAAGTATAAAGACTGAAATATAAATATAAAATATAACTATATATTTTATATATAAATATAAAATTAAATATGTAAGTATATATTAAATATAAAAACTCTTCATTCTACAATATAGCTGCCACTGTATCATTTGACTCTATATGAAGGTAATTATTTTTGTTTTCAAATAAATTGGACTTCCTCCATGTCTCTAGCCTGTTAACATTTTAATTTGTGATGAAAATGTAAACTATACTTATATGTATTTCTTTGCATTTTAAACTTATTGAAATTCTATGCTGAAATAATATTTCTTTTTATTGACTTACCAGTTGTTTTCAATAATAATAATTTACTATTTTTATAGAACTTGCTTACATCTGTAGCTCTTATCTTGAGAAGTTTCTTTGTGTGTAGGTTCCTGAGATGTTGTCCCAGATGATTTCCTCTCATTCATGTCTACATAAATATTGCCTTGAAGGAAAAAAAGTGTTAACATTTGGTCAAAATATTTTAGAATTATTTAAGAAATAAGTTATTAAATAAATTATACTAAATATATCTGTAAAATCTAGCTGTGTAGGAGTAACAAAGTTTTGTTTTTTTTTTAAACAGTGCCATACTATTATTTTTCAGAGTCACACACATGGTAGCCTCAATCTGGAAAGTGACCTATTGTTTAAACTAGGAAACACAGAGATACTGCAGGATTTCTCTTCAGACCTCTTAACAATCAAATTCAGCCCTATTAACTACAGATGGTAAATTCCAGATAATGTCCACATTTTATAAAGAACTAGTATTTAGTGTCAAATAGTGCTTATTTTAACATCATCCTACCTGATTTTAAAAACACAAAGGATTATATATATTTTTAGTTAGTTCACTTTTTCATAAAAACAAGATAACAATATTTTCCATGCATACTGACCACCCCAAATGGGTAATTTAATCACTTCATTCAGTTGAAGAAGTGATGGGGTGCTTAGGCCAGTTCTTTTGTCTCTGACAGTAAGGAAAACCCTTAAATATGAATGGGTAGGTTCTGGGTCTCTAGGTTAGCAACCACTTTTCATTTCCCAGAGTCACTGGACAAAGTCTCATTAATCTATATCTTGTAAAAAGTTATAGAGGCCATATTAAATGTGTTTGATATAACCATTTCTCCATCTGGGCTAAAAAGGAAAGCAAAAGTAACAGTAGATATCTGAGGCTTAGCTCTTTCATAATTTAATATTGAATTCAAGAAAAGTGATAGTAATATAACTGAGTCCTAATATTAGGAATGCAAGGATTAAAATCAGTTGATGCCTTAGAAATAGACATCTACTTATTAATGTGAATATTTGGTTTGTGGTTGGATTATATTTTAAATGATTTTGAATTACAATGCCATTTCAATTAGGTTATTTGAGAATTACAAAAATGTATTTTCCTTACTTAAAAGACAATCTACTTGCATCATGTAAAATACTCAAAGCAATATAAAATAGGCTTCATTCCTGTTCATCTTTCTCTGTTTTCATATTCATGATTTTACCCCAAAAACAGAATCTAAGTTGAGAAGTAATTAATGAGCACCTGTGGTATATCCTGGATATTATATAATTATGCTTTAATATATTCAAATAAAGAATGTGATAGGAATTATGCAATGGTTTCAACATTAGAAAAGTCCAAAATCTTTTATGATTAAGGTGAAAATTAATATGGCATTAAAATGATTAAACTGAATAAGCACTATCTCAAACATAAGAAGCATATTTTCTCAGCTTGATGGCTTAAGTGGTCATTGCTTCATCTGTATTATAGGAATCTCAAATTTTTAAAAAAGGGGGGTAAAATTTCCTTAGATATTAATATAGCAATAGGAATCAATAGAAGCAACATTTGCTTTAGTTAGATCTATATAAAATAAAATTAAAAAAAAAAACACGTTTATTTTCAAGGATTCCAGAAATCGTCAAAGAGAAAGTTATAATAGAAATTTAAAGGACATTCATTAAATAAAATATTTATTTCTCCAAATATTCATGTTAGTTTATTCAATTATGAGCTAGATATATTGCTTCCAATTTAAAATACATGTTTTGAATTCACTGAGAATTTTTTATTTTAAAATCAGCATGTAGGTCAGGGGTTAGGCTACAGTAATCCATCAGAGGGAAACCTTCCATGTGTAAACATTGGAGTGGGAAATTTTGTTGTAGCATCTGGAAAAGCAGTAAAACCTTATATTATTGTATCCTGTGGCCTCATACGGCAAGAATTAGAGAGAGGCATTTCTTAAATATAAGACAAAGACAACAAATTTAAACTCAGGCAACTCTGATTGTCTAAATAACCTGAGGCAATTAAGCTCAGAGAAAATTTTGACCTTAACTCATTGACTTAGATCCTAAAAGAGAAAATGTACCAAGACAGTGGGAAGCCCTAAAAAACGAAAATCTCACTATGTAACTAAAAATAATTCCCAAGTAC